>NC_040903.2:80333010-80447954 GCF_004126475.2 Phyllostomus discolor | reverse complement strand
TCTGTCTGGTGTTTCTAGTTCGATACTGATCCTCTGAGTTCACATTACTGCGCACATGAAGCCTGAAGGTTGCTACTTTGGTTGAAATATTCGCTGCCGAACACCCGACAGTGGTTACTCCGGAGTATAAGTGAGTCACCCCCAAACCCTGACCAAGTTCCCTGCCAGGTAGAGGGCCCATTTTCCCTGCAATCACTGCGTCCCTCCTTGCCGAGGTTCCTCCACTGTTCTTTTGTAAATTTCCTGCTGAGAGACATTGCCTGGGAAACCGGCCCACTTCTCACAATTTAAACTCACAAGTCAAGTAGAGAAAACAATCTGTGTGCCTCAGTGTTCCTGGACCAAAGAGCCCAAATTGCTCCCAAGGGTGCAGATGTGCCAAATCCCCCTCTGATATCCTCCCAGTTTAATAACATGCACTGCAGAGAGAGATTTGTTTGCAGAAGTTCTGAAAGCAAGGTAAGTGGCAGAAAGACACATTATGGATTCCAAATGGGGCTTTGATCCCAACGGTATCTGTATGCTTTATACACCTAATTTTTACCCATTTAAGTTGTTATTAGATCACCTGAGGAGATCCAAGAACTTTCGTCAGCTGTGCCTCCTGACAGAGTTACTAAACTTTACTGGGTGGGTCATCCTTGTTGAATGAGGAGTCCCAGGTGATGCTCAGTTGAACCCATTGATTAGGAGGAGGGCTCTAGAATGCATCTGTTAGAGGGGAGAGCAGGCTTTATTTAGGTGAGATAATGGAATGCTCAGTTGGTTGTGCGGTTCAGGAGAGCACCCCATGTTCGTCTTTATGTGGCAGTTTGTGGACCTCTTTTGGAGGAGAGAGCACATGAGCACAGAAAGAAAGAAAGAAAAAAAAAAAAAAAACAACCTCAGTGTGGTCTCCCTGTACCAGTTTGTTTCCCTGTTTCTTTGTGAGAAAGGAGATCAGAGGGTGGACCTTTCAGCATTTCCAGGTCCTTTTGGCAGTGATTGTGTTGGGTTTAGGCAAAAGGGCTGTGCCTTTGAGGACATATTCTCAAAATGCTAATTTGATTCCTCAGCATATGGTGGCTTGAAAATGGAACCCAGAGGAGGAGGTGGAGCAGGACCAGGAGGATATGGCAGCTTCTCAGGTAAAAGATGTGTCCTGGGTCTGATGCTGTGCTTATTTTTCCTCCTAATATGATTTGATTAGAATCAGCAACTTATTATTCTTTTCTTTGATGTTCTTTGATAGTGAGGTTGTTTTTCTATGTCTTTTATTTTATATTTATGATTGTCAAGGGAAGTAGTTTCTGCTCAGTCCTTTTGCCTTTGTCTCAGGTCCTTCTGTGCATTCTCTTTATCTAGGCTGCCCCAGGTCAATAATTCCTGCCTTTCATTAATAACCACAAAACATGGAACACGTCTCCTGTTTGACAGATCAACCTGGGAAGGCAGCTGTTTGCAACGTGTTTTGGGATGGGCTCAGGGGCTCGGGCGTTGTTGGAGTGGCAGTATATGTGTTTAAGTTCATGTGTCAGTGGAATCATTTCCGTATATCAGTGGTAAGAAAATGCAGATTTTCCAGTGAGAATCACTCTGGATGTTCTGAAAAAAGAAAAATCAGTAGACTAGACTTTTCCACTCAATTGGTAAGAAACATTGGCTATTTAAATACTCAATTACTGTACTGAACATGAGAAGTACATGTGGATTGACATTGGAAGAAATAAAATTTTACTTATGATTATTCTCACATAATAACTTTTTTATTAATGTATTTTGACAGGAGTGCCAAAACTATAAATGCATGATCTATGCATGCCTCAGGCACCACATATCCATTGTTCCCATCTAAGTGGCACTCACTTGGCTGAAGTTCTCTCTTCAGTGTAAAGTTAATAATTTCCCTTCATCAATAACAAGAGTCTAGCAGGGAGTTAGTGAGGGATGTGAAAAAACTGTCACATTTCATCTTTAAACTTTTGTTGCCCTTTTAACTTCTGTTTGCTTTGGAAAATGAAGGCCCTAGATTTATTTCATAGAGATCATTGGCTTTTGACAAGTGGAATTGAATTAGTGAAGCCTTGTTCCTGTAAATTTTTGGTATATTGCATAGTCATGTCACAGACATACTCTACATTATCACCTTTTATATTTTCAGATAATTTTATAAGAATCATGTTTTAAACATATGTTTACTTCAGTTAAACTGGTAAGATGTAGCTCTTCACTAATGATACAAAAATGTTCCCCAATAAATAAAGCACTAACAAACCATAGCTTTAACTCCTTTTCTATCATTATTTGAGTATTTGTTTTTATTTTTTTATAAAACACACATGGTATCTTTGAGTGACAGACTCACCATATTTACAGAATCACAAAAAAAAACTTGATTTATATTGATATAGATAGTTTATGTTCTGTTTCTTTGATTTCCACCAAGTTTCCATAGGTACAAATGTTTTTTGACTGTGTGCATTAAATGTTAACAATTGAGTTACTTGATCTTTTTAGTCTTTAAGATGTTCTCATTCTTCTCAATTAGAAAAAGAGCAGTGAACATCCATGAGGTCTCTATGTGTATTTGCCTATGTTTTTTTTTTTTTTTGAAAATCGTTCATCAATTTTGAGTAAAACTGAAGATATATATTTTACTGTATGTTTCAGAAAATATTCTCATATCAGGAATTATCTTGTTCTCAAAGAAACTATACTAAATTTTCAAATTAAATTTTGGTTGCTTTATTTCTTACATCTTGAGAAATGTATATTTTATAGAATTCATTCAACTCCAACTCATGCGTGACTTATTTTCTGTGTCATCCTTTTTGGTCCATTGACAACTATGACACATGTACTAGAGACCATGGCTTCATTAGTAAACAGTGAGCTTGTCACTGCCAGCCAAAATGAAGGCATACATAGACATCCTTTGCTTTCTTGCACAAACAAAAGAAGGAGAACAAACAATCTGAAAACAACAGAACAGCTGATGTGGTAGGGATTGAACCCTGTGAAAGTTAGACAACCAAGGAGTTGAAGAAGAAACATTCATCCATCCTGAGAGGAGGGGCAGAGATACTCAGTTAGTGTGTAGATGATGTGCAGCAAGGTGGTGGCTGGCATACCAGGTGTATGAAGCAGCAGCTGGTGGACTGGGTGTGAGGTGGCAGTTGGTGGACCAAGTGGTATTACATTCATGACCACATAAACCAAGAGAACAATGGGGAAGAAGATATACAATGCAGTCTGTGGTTCCAGCACAGGAAACTGAAGCCACAAAACTTCTGGCTATCAAATTTTTGAAGGTTGCAGGAGTGGGAGAAACTCAGAGTCTCAGAGAAGACTCTATTGCAGGTCCCCATGTGATCCAAGGAGGTACACAAGCCCTCTCACCACAGAATGATAACCAGAAAGGGCAATTTTCTTGAGGGTATTGGTAAAATTGACTATGAGCTGGGTCAGAGATGAGCAAGCAGGATTGTTTTCCCTCTACGACGCCTTTGCCACAAACAGCACCACAACCCAGCAAAGTGGGTTTTCCTTCACTGGAAAATAAGTAAGGTTCCATCCCTTTGAATGTAACAGGTGAAACAAGACAAAGAAACATGGCCCAAATGAAAGAACAGATCAACATTCCAACAGAAGTGGAGTGGCTGTTGTAGCTCAGTGGATGAAGTGGTAGCCTGTGAACTGAAGAGTTGCCAGCTAAATTCCCATTCAGACCACATGCCTTGTTTGCTGGCCAGATCCCCAGTATGGTGCACACTAGAGAAAACCACACATGGGTGTTTCTCTTACTCTCTTTCTTCTTCCCTACCCCCTCTTTAAAAGTAACTAAACTTTTTTTTTTTTTTTAATGAACGAAGCACTGTATAGGTAACCAACAAAACAGATGCAGATTTCACTACACTGGTAATCAGGATAGTCACAAAAATGGTTGAGTAGAGGTACAAAATAGAGGAGGAGGAGCTTGCTCTGCAAGGTGAAATGCAGAGTCATATACAGGGGACCAACAGTGAAAGGAATGAAACAGGGAATAACAGAGACTCAAATTGAAAATTGGGACCTGGAGGAATGAATAAATATTTAACCAGAGTAGAATGAAGAAACAAGAATTGATGAAAATGAGGGGCGAGGTAGGTCTCAGACAACTTTAAACCTTTCTGCATCCTAATTTTAGGGGTGCCAGAAGGAGAAGAGGAAGAGCAAAACATGGAAACCTGCTTTGACAAACAATGAAGGAAAACTTACTGATTCTGGTAAAGGAAAACACATGCAAGTAAAGGAAGCTTTTATAGTCCCAAAGAAGTTGGACCCAAGGAGGAACACACCAAGACACATCAAATCTCATTACCCAACATGAAAGCTAAGGAGAGAGTTTTAAATGCAACAAAACAAAAAGTTACCTACAAAGGGATTCCCAGAAAACTAGGAACATATTTGTCAAAAGAAACCTTGCAGACAAGAAGGGGCTGGAAACAATTATTCCAAGTCATGAAAGGGAAGGATGTACATTCAAGATTACTGTATGCAGCAAAGCTGTCATTTAGAATGGAAGGACAAATCAAGTGCTTCCCAGACAAGGTCAAGTTAAGGGAGTTCACCATCACCAAGCCCTTATTATATGAAGTGTTAAAGGAATCTATCTAAGACAAATATAAAAAAATATGAATAGGAAAATGAAAACAAACTCATAGTTATTAACAACCACACCTACAACAAACACAAAAAGAAACTAAACAAACAACTGGAACAGGGACAGAATCAGAGAAATCGCAATCACATAGAGGGTTATCAGCAGGGGAGTCCAGGAGTGGAGACAGAGAAAAGGTACAGAGAATAAGTGGCATAGGTGGTAGGTAGAAAATACACAGGGGAAGGTTAAGTTTAGCATAGGGAATGTAGAAGCCAAAGAATTTATATGTATGAATTGTGGATATGAACTAAACAGGCAGGATGTGGGTGGGAGTGAGTATGCAGGGTGTAGAGGAATAAAAGGGGGTATGGGAGAACTATAATAGCATAATCAATAAAATATATTAAAATATTAATAAAGTATATATCTTGCTAACAACAACAAAAAAAGAATATAACGAAGGATAAATATGTAGAAAGGTATCTAGGACCCAAGCCAGCGACCTCTTCAGAGTTCTTCCCCACAAGTCTCCAACGTCATGAAGCCTGCATTCAGATGTTGCCCATCTCTGGAAGGGCACTGCTGAGACTCCCACCCCTGTGTCTTCTGATGAAGTGTATATGCACACTTTCAACATCTTTGGACTGTATGAGACTTTGGGAAGTAGTTACAGAACCGAGAATGTCATACAAATCTTCATTGGTTTGGAGTTTCCAGTTCCAAACTGATCCTCTGAGTTCACATTCCTGGGCACCTGACACCAGAGGGTCACTACTGTGGTTGAAATGCCCACTGCTGGGCCTCCCTCAAATGGGAGTGCAGAATACAGGTGAGACAGCCCCACACCCTGACCTGTTCGCTGCTGGGTGGAGGGGTCATTTTCCCGGAACCACTGAGACCCTTCGGGGCTAGGTTTCTCCACCTTTCTTTTGTGGGTTTGATGCTGAGAGATGTTGCCTATTCAGCTGGCCAAACCCTCAGCTTTTAAAATTTCAAGTCAGGTAGAGCAAACAATCTGTGCCCCTTACTGTTCATGGTCTGTGGATCCCAAATTGCTCCAGAGGGTGGAGATGTGCTTAACTCCTTTTGATATCCTCTCTGTTTATTAAGATGCACTTCAGACAAGGAAAGTGCTTTGGAGGAGAGGACTTGTGAAAGCCAGTGCAGGGGCAGCAAAGCAGATCATGGATGCCACGTGGGACCTTGATTCCAAAGGGTACTACATGCTTTTTACAGACAAACTGTACCCCTTTGGGCTTTTATTAGATCACCTGAGGAGATCTGAGAAGTGACATTACCTGTGTGCTCCCAGACAAAGGTAGCTAACTTCCCCAATGAGGGATTATTGTTGAATGTGGTACTCCAGGAGATACTCACATGAACTCACTGATTGGCAGGAGGGCTCTGGAATGCATCTATGAGAGGGGAGGACAGGCTTTATTCATGAGAGAGAAGAGACTGCTCTGTTGGTTGTGGGGTTCAGGAGAGCAGCACACATTATTGTTGTAGCAGTTTGTGGTTCTCTATGGAAGGAGAGAGCATATGAAAACAGAATGTGAAACTCAGTGTGATCTCCAAGTAGCAGCTTATTGTCCTCCCTCCTCATGACAAAGGAAAAGAGAAGGTGGGCCTTTCAGTATTTCCAGGTCTTTCTGCCAGTGATTATGATGGGATTAGATAAAAGGGCTCTACCTTTGAAGACATATTCTCAAAATGCAAGCTTGACTCCTCAGCATATGGTCTCCTGAAAATAGAACTGAGAGTAGGAGGAGGATCAGCACCAAAAGTACATGGCAGCTTCTCACATAAAACATGGGTCCTCAGTCAGAGGCTGTGCTAACTATTTCTCCTCATATAATTAGATTAAGAACCCACAACCATTACTCCTTTTGTTTGATGTTATTGAATAGTGAAGTTGGTTTAATCTACTTCTTTCTGTTTCTTTTTATGATTCTGAATGGCAGTAGTTTATGTACAGTAGTTTCCTCTTTGCCCCAGAGCCTTCTGTGCATTCTCTTTATGTAGGCTGCCTGAGATCAAGAATTGTGTCGTTTAATCAATAATCTTCAACCTCTGATCTCTTCTCCTCTGTGACAGGTCAACCTTGGACTGTAGTCATGTGCAATATCTTTTCTGGGATGGGCTCAGAAGCTCTGGTATTTGGGGGAGCAGTGATATATATGGTTAAGTTCATGTGGCCGAAGCATCACCTCTGTATACCAGAAGTAAGAAAATGAAAATTTTCAGTGTGAATCACTTTGAATTTTCAGAAAAAAAAAAACAGTAGAATAGACTTTGTCACTCAATTGATAAGAAAGTCTTCGTGTTGAAATGCACAATTAGTGTACTGAATATGAGTGGCAGCTGTGGATTGACATTGAAAAACTGAATGTTTACTTATGATTATGTTCATATAATTACTTTCTTATTTATGTATCTCAACAGTAGTGTTTCACCATTAAGTACATATCCTTCTGCATGCCTCAGTCATTGAATATTCATTGTTCAAATTCACCTGATAGTCACTTGGCTGAGGTGCACTCTTCAGTGTAGAGTTAATAGTTTTTCCTTTATCACTAACAAGAGTCTAGCAGGGAATTATTGAGGGATGTGAAAAAAATCCCATTTCATCTGGACACTTTTGTTGTCTTTTAACCTTCTGTTTGCTTTGGGAAAATGAAGGCCCTACATTTATTTCATAGAGATCATTTCCTTTTGACATAAAGGATGTAATCAGTGGGGACTTGCTCTTGTAAATTTTTGTTATATTGCACAGTCATTTCACAGACATACTCTACATTATCACTTTTCACATTTTCAGGTAATTTTTCAATAATCATATTATAAGTGTATGTTTAATTCTGTTCAATAGGTAAGATCTAGCTCTCCACACATGACACAGAATCATTTTCTAAGAAATAAAACACTACAAAGAAATAGCCCTAAATTATGTTTTATTATTATGATTTTTTATTGTGTTTAGAAAACACAAACGTTATCTTTCATGCAGAAATTCACCAGGTTTATAGAATCATAAAATAACCTAGATTACATTGATATAGAAATTCTGTGTTCTATTACTTTTCATTTGTACCTAGTTTCTTATGTATGAGAATGTAAGACTATGTGCATAAAATTTTGAGTCGAGTCATTTAGTCTTTTTACTCTCTTAAGATATTTTCATGCTTCTCAGTTACAAACAGAGCAGTAAACATCCCTGACTTCTCTATGTGCAGTTGCTGTTTGTTTTTTTTTTTTTTTAATTATAGGTCAAGTTTGGAGTAAAACTCAATGTCAGTGCTTTAGTGTATGTTTTAGAAAATGGTCTATCAAGAATAATCTTGTTCTCAAAGTAACTATACTGAATTTTCAAATAAAATTGTGGCTGCCATGTTTCTTACTTCTTGAGAAATGTAAATTTTATAAAATTTGTTCTTCCCAAAGTTATGTATGCCTTATTTTTTTCTGTCTTACTTTCTGTGCTTATATAAAACCACCCACACTGGAATGAGCACCAGAAGGACCCACTTTGCTTGTGGGAAGCAGGGGAAGTGACTGAAATCTAGCGCAGAGTGGAGCAAGTGCCATTGTTCCCTCTTGGACCCTGTCCCCACATATACCATCACAACCCAGTGATGTGGGTTACCCTGCTCTGAGTAACACCTAAGGCTCTGCCTTGCACAATTTAACAGGGGCATCAGGACAAAAAGATGCCCCCCCCCAAAAAAAAAAAACAGATCAACACCTCAGAAAAAAATACAACTAAATAACAAAGATATAGCCAACCTATAAGATGCACAGTTGAAAACACTGCTAATCAGGATGGTCTCAAATTAGACAAAAAAAAAATGAAGGTTATGCTAAGTAAAATAAAGGAAAATGTGCAGGGAACCAACAGTAACAGGAAGGAAACATGGACTCAAATCAACAGTGTGGACAAGAAGAAAGAAAGAAACATCCAATCAGAAAAGAATGACAAAATAATTCAAAAAAAAATGAGAAGACACTTAGTTGGTGGACATGATGGACAGCAACAGGTGAATGAGAGGGATAGCACATTCCAAGGTTTGAGTGCAGGAAACGGAAGCCACAATACCTCTGTCTATAAAAACTTTTGAAAGTTGCAGCAGCAGGAGAAACTCTCAGTCTTACAAAAAATTCTTTTGCAGGGATCCTAGGATGTGCAAAAGACCACTCACTATGGAATTAACACGAGAAATGGCAGTTTGCTTGAGGGTAGTGGAGAATTGATTGAAAGGTGGTTGAGAGATGAGCAAGCAGGATTGTCCCCTGTCTGAACTCTGCCCCACAAACAGCACCACAACACAGCAACTTGGGTTGACCTGCCCTGGCAAATACCTAAGGTTCAAACTCTAGGGATATAACAGGTACAATGAGACATTGAAATATGGCCCAAATGAACAGAATTGGTCAACATTCCAGCCAAACCTGCCTGGCTGCTCTGGTTCATGAGATGTCCTGCCAGCGTGTGAACCGAACAGTTTCTGGTTTAATTCCAAGTTAGGGAACATGCCTGGTTTTCTGCCCAAGTCCCCAGTATGTGGAATGCTAGAGGCAACCACACATTGGTGTTTATCTTACTCTCATTCATTGTTCCTTCTCGCTCTCAAATATATATATATATATATATATATATATATATATATATATAGCACCGAAGAGGGAGCCAACCACTCTGTGCACAGTTCAAAACTCTGGTAAGCAAGGTGCTCATAGAAATGGTTGAGTGGAGCTACAAAATAAATTAAGAAGAGCTAGCTCTACAAAATCAAATGCAGAAATTTATACAGGGGGCCGAGAGGGAAAGGAAGGAAACCAGAACTCAAATCAATAATTTGGAACATAAGGAAGAAATAAGTATTCAACCAGGGTAGAATGAAGAAACAAGAATTTAAAAAGATGAGAGACTGAGTAAACTCTGGGACAACTTTAAACCTTCCTACATTCGAATTATAGCCATGCCAGGAGGAGGGGAGGAAGAGATGAAATGAAAAAAAAAAAAAACTGATTTGAGAAATAATGAAGGAAAACTTACCATATCTGGTAAAGGAAATACACATCCAAGTAAAGGAAACTCTCAGAGTCCAAAAGAAGCTGCACCCAAGGAGGAACACACCCAGGCAAATCACAATTCAATTACCCAAGATAAAAGATAAGAAAAGAATGTTAAACCCAGCAACATAAAAGGAGTGTGACCTACAAAGGGGTTCCCATAAAGACTATAAGCTGATTGGTCAAAAGAAATCCTGCAGGCAAGAAGGGTCTGAAAACAGCTATTCAAAGTCATGTAAGGTAGGGACCTACATCCAAGATTAATCTAACCAGGAAAGCTATCATTTAGAACATAAGGCCAAATCAAGTGCTTCCCAGATATGGTCAAGTTTAAGGGGTTCATCATTACCAAGCCCTTACATGAAATGATCAAGGTACTTAATCTGAGAAAAAGAAGATGACGGAAATATGAAGAGTGAAAGGACAATAAACAAACAGTATTAACAACTGAACATATAAAGCAATACCAAAGGAACCACAAAATAAACAAACTACTAGAAGAGGGACAAATTTACTGAAATGTAGATCATATGGAGGGTGAAGAGCGGGGTGGGTGTGAGGAGAGAATGGGCGAGAAAGTACAGGGAAGAAGAAGTTAAATGGTGGGTACAACATAGGGGGAATTTAAAATAGTATAAGAAATGGAGAAGTCCTAGAACTTATTTGTATGGCCCATGGACATGAACTTAGTCAAACAATTATAGAGCAGGGGGGTTGCAAGTTTGAGGTTGAAAAAAAGAGAAAAATGGGACAATTGTAACAGAATAATCAATAAAACATACTGAAACAAGTGAATTTCTCAAACATGTGGAAACACAGGCATCACCCCGAACTCTTAAATCAAAATCTGCATTTTCACACAAGGACATTTTTTGTTCTCTGAATGAAACCTAAAGAAGTTAGTTACACTTTCAACTCATCATGTCTTTTGTAGCTGAGAATTCTATGCAGCTGATTCTGAATGATACCGTCTATCACAAGGAACAATCCATATGCCTGTGTCTGTTCCTTCATTTTAAAGTTTATTTTCCTAAAAAGTAATGTCCTTGAGTTGGATTTGTAGACATGTATTATCCTCATTTGTTCATGTTTCAAAATACATTAGATAGTGTTAGAGAGTCAAAGTGACCTTACTGAATGATACAGGGTATCTCTTAGGTCAAAATGACTTCTAACACTTTTCATGTTAGATGATACTGAGAACTGTGCTGGTTTATCCTTGATAAACGTGGCTCTTTTTTTTTTTCCAGGAATCTTTGACCTTCAAGGACGTGTCAGTAGATTTCTCTTGGGATGAATGTAAATGCCTGGACCCAGCTCAGAGGAAATTGTATTCAGATGTAATGCTGGAGAATTACAGCAACCTGGTCTCCCTGGGTGAGGCTGACCTCCTTCACATTGCCTGCCCCACCCACAGGATTTGCTTTATATAACACCTTTTGCAGACTTGACTTTGTATGGTAGACTTTCAGGTTGATAATCACAAGGGAGAACTTGAAAGTTATCCCCTGTAGAAAATAATGGCTTCAAGAACTATGGTCCTTAGGAACCCACTGAAAAATGTATGTATTTTTAGAAGAGTTAAGGTGTCATCAGTAAAGAGTGCTTTTGAAAATGATCTTGTAGAATATTTTAATTTTCCTGCAGTGTTCTTACCTGAACACAACATAGACTGGAAATGAGGAATCTTTAAAAAATAATAATATTTATTTGGTACACAGGTCTTGATGTTTCTAAGCCAGTCCTGGTCACATTTTTGGAAGAAATGAGGGAGCGCTGCAATGTTTGCATGAAAAAGGCAATATCTGATCCTCCAGGTAGGTGAGAATGCAGATGCAGATGTGACAAGTGAGTAACATAAAGGTCTCAGAGGAAGCCAACCCTTCAAGTGTGGTTTGGGAAGCTGTGCTTCAGTGGAAAGGATGTTGAGAAGCCTAGGCTTATTTCTGTTGCAGTCACAAAGGGCCAGTTCATGTCCAACAGTATCCTATGCTCATACATGCTTTCAGAATTCTGCTTTGACTACAGTGACCTCTATTATCAAACTAGGAGGGTCAGCCAAATTTCTCCCTCTCTAGAAATAAATACATACAATCTTGAAAAAAAAAGTGTGCAGTGCCTACAATTAAGTTATTTTTGGACTGTTAGGGCCACCGTGGTCTGATTCTTCTTGCATTGCTTTGGGGACTTGGTAAATTTGTGCATGTTTTTCATAAATTGTACATAAAGGCTTTTTTTTTTCTTTTTTTAAGTTTTGTTTTTGTGCCAAGAATGGAGGTTTCGAAGGACTTGGTTGAGAACCTGGAATTTGTGGCAGAAACACTAGGAACCCTGGGGACATTTGTCATGTTTTCTGACTTACATATTTTAAGGTTTGGGAGTTGCCAACGACTCTTAACAAAGTTTAGACTCAGTGTTTTTCTTGTATGACAATTAACCTCCCAAAAGTGAGACAATCTACTTTTCTTTTTGACTTCAAAATGTGCTTGTGCTTGTGCAACTGTAGCATAGTTTCTTCATCCATTGATTTCCTGATGGGCATTTAAGTTTCCTCCAGCATTTGGCCATTGTAAATTGTGCTGCTATGAATATTGTGGTGCATATATTCTTTTGAATAGGTGTATCAGGGTTCTTAGGGTAGAAGGAGTTTCTAACCTTTGAAACAGCATGGATGGATCTGGAGAGCATTATGGTAATGAAATAAGCCAGGTGGTGAAAGACAACTATCATATGATATTGCCTATAAGAGGAAACTAATAAACACAATGAACAAGCAAGCAAGATATAACCAGAAACATGGAAATAAAGAACAAACTGACAGTAAGGAGAGGGAACGTGAGAGGGAAAAATGGAAGAAAAGGGCAAGGATTTTCTTGAACATGTATAAAGGATGCACGGAAAAAAAAATCTAAAGGGGGTTAGGATCAATGTGGGGAAGTAGGGATGGCTGTGTTGAGGGATGATGGGAGAAAATGGAGACAACTGTACTTGAACAATAAAAAATGTGGAAAGAACATGTCATTTTACCTTGCCTGAGCCACCAAGGGAGAATTACAGAGCATGCAGAGGGCAGATCCAGCCATTTTGAGAGACTTAGGAGAGTCTGCACCATGAGGCAAGAGGAGCCATTTGTATGGAAAACCTACTGGATATGGTTTGGGTGAATTCTCAAGTGGATGGAGCAAGGCGTGAGGGAATCACAAGGACTGAGGGAATCACTACAGCATTAGCCAGGTTGGAGGGGACTCAGATACAGCACATTCTAGCTGGGGAGGGCTCAGCAGGGAAGAATGGCCTCAGGTGGCTTCTGTATGGGAGAATGTCCCCACCTCCAGCCTTAGGCCTGAAGCCAGACATTTGACTCACTCCCTGAATGTTCCTAGCACCTTTCAATCTGCTGCCCAAGGCTGAAGGTCAGAGGTCATAAGTCCCTGTAAGTGTGTGTCAGGCCCCTTAAGAGAAAGAGCGGGACATCAGCATCTCTCAGTCTCAGTCAGTCATTATCCTTACTGCTTTTCCAGGATGATTCCTTATATATGATAAATTCTCCAAACTTTAACTTTCTAGGGTTTTTTCTTTACATATTAGTAAAGTAAAGGATAATTTTAATATCAGTACTTAAGAAATTGTTGGAATCAACTCACATATGAATGAGCCATATGGCAATTGCCATTAAATTAAAGTGTGTTAATTAATTAATTAATTTCTGTTTTTTTGTTAATTATACTTCATGAAGTTTCTTGTTTCTGTGCTTGTTTAATGGTCAGTGGTTATTTGGTCTTTTGAGATACAGAAATAGTTTTAATTTTATATGTGTCCATGACTGAATTCCCAGTTGGGACACACGCCTGGATTGTCAGCTAGGTCCCCAGCAGTGGTTGCATGTGAGGCCACCTCACCTTGATTTTTCTCAACCTCCTTCCCCTCTGTCTAAAAATAAATAAATTAAGTCTTAAAAAAACTATGCTAAGCTGAATGTAATTTTTGAAAATATTTGATTCACATCTTCCTGTTTCTCTGTTGCAGCCTGTGCCTGCATTCTATCTGCCATACCATGGCCTGAAGAGGTACACACCATCTGCTCCAGCAAGCAGTAGTGTGCTGCAGAGGAGGGTGGTTCAGGGAAACCTTCCCTTGTGCTCTGGGAGCACTCCACCACTGCAACCAAGGGATTTGCACAGGCCACTGGCTCTTACCTGTACAGTGCCAGTGGTTGCACAGTGCCACCTAAGGAGAAAGCCCTTGGAAAAGTAACATTCAGATCGCTCTTGCTGCTGAGTCCTATGAAAGAGTAGCTCAGTGTTCTGATTTTGCTGCAAAGCACTTCCTAGTTGTAGCACCTGGTGTCATAGATAAAGGTTATGTAAAAAATATTGGTGTTGTACTGTTCAATTTTGGCAAGGGAACTTTGAAAATAAAAAGGGTGACTGCATTGCACAGCACATTTGGGAATGGGTTTCTTATACAGAAATAGGGGAAGTTCAAGGTTTGGATGACACTGAATGGGGTTGCGGAGATTTTGGTTCCACTGGAAAGAATTGAAATGTATGCTGAGAACAAAGTATGACGGAGCTTACTTTTTTTCTTAAAAATAAGGTTTCTTTAGCATTTAGGTGCTTAATCAAGCTTTAGCCTCCAAAAATACTTAGGTCTCTTATAACCAAGAAAGGGTACATTTTTTTTTTCATTTTTCTGCATTTGATTGTTGTATAGACCTGCATGGTAACTTAACACAGGTAACTTTTTCAGTGAAATGTATATCAATTACTGATTCCTCACATAATTCTATTATTTAATTCAGTGAATGCTGGCCTTTGAACAGCTTAATTTTCTGTTTACTTTATAAATTATAACCAAAGCCAATTATACAATGGATTTGCATCTTTTTACAGATTCTTACATATATGAACTAAAAATAATAACAAGTTAAAGTCAAAAAAAGATGTATAGCTCTCTCTTTCAGATATTATGTATTTTACATTTTGTTAACCAACCATGTAAATAAGAATGTACTTTCTTATTTATCTCTATCAGTGCAGTTAAGTCATATTAAGTATACTTGTTTAATTGTGCATCTAAATGATGGAAATTTCCATCTCACAGAAATATCACAATATCCATTAAACAACCACTTTCTCATTTTCTTTAAAACCAAGGCCCAGGTAACTACCTTTTCTTTTCTCTGAGCTGGACTCCATTAGAACTCACCTAAGTGGAGGACTGTAGCCCATGTCTTTGTGACTCATGTGCTTCACTCAGAACATGTTCTAGTTTGACTTTGTGGTATCAGGTATGAAAGTAGTTTCTCTTTCCCAGCAGAGCAGTATTCCATTTTATATATGTACTACATTTTCATATTCAATTTAAAAGGTTTCAAATCATTCATTTTTAGAGAGAGTGGAAGGGAAGAAAATAGAAAGGGAAATAACAATGTGGTTTTGCAACTCACGTACCTCCTACAGTGGACCTGGCTCAAAACTCAGACGTGAGCCCTTACTTGCAATTGAACCAGGGACTCTTTAGTTCACAGGCTGGCACTCCAGCCACTGAGCCACAGCAATCAACTCTGTATATACTACATTATAAATATATTTATCCATAGACCTGGGGTTTGTTTCCACCTAGGAGGCTTTTCTGAATAATGCTACAATTGGCGCAGGTATTCAAATGTCTCTTGCAAATCCTCAATTGAATAATTTCAGGGGCATATAACCCTGTGAACTTTGTGTATCTAGAAGACACTTTAACCAACTGAGCACAGGTTCAGACAGATTGAATTCTCTTAATTCTATGAAGTTCGGTATGTTTCATACCTTGATATATTATTTCTTTAATGCAAAATATTTTGTTGCATATATTTCAGTTTACTACTCTATTCAGCTGTTGACAGATATCTTCTCTGTTTTGAATTTTTAGAATTTATGTATGAAGCTTCTGAAAACAGTCCCTTGCAGGCTTTTGTATAGATAAAATTTTTAGGTATTTGGTTAAATACTATGGAGCACACTTTATGGCTTATATAATAACTGTATGTTTATTTGTGTGAGGACTTCCAAACTCCATACAAGTGGCTGTAGTAGTTGGTATTTTCACCAACAGGAATGAGAGTTCCATTTGCTCCACATGCACAACAGAATTTTCTCTTGTCAGCGTTGTGGATTCTGATCTTTCTCATAGGGGTACCATGTTGCTTGAAAGTGCACTTTTAAAAAATATTTTATTTATTTATGTTTAGAGAGGGACGGGAGGGAGGGGGAGAGAGAGAGACAGAGAGAGACAGAGAGACAGAGAGAGAGAGAGACAGAGAGAGAGAGACATCAATGTGCGGTTGCTGGGGGTCATGGCCTGCAACCCAGGCATGTGCCCTGACTGGGAATAGAACCTGTAACAGTTTGGTTCACAGCCTGCACTCAATCCACTGAGCTACACCAGCCAAGTCAAATGTGCACTTTCTTTAATCTTCAATCTTTTAATGCCCATTTCCTAAAAGACCTAAGACATCAAGGTTCTTTTGGAAACCATCTTTTCTGTATGTATTTTAAAAACATTTTATTTATTTTTTGTTAGAGGGAGATAACAGAGAAAGGGAAAGAAACATCGATGCATGAGAAACATATTGATCAGTTGCCTCTCACACACCACCAAATGGAGACCTGGCACACAAACCACGCATGAGACCTTACCAAGGATCAAACTGTTGACCTTTTCATTCAAAGGCAAGTTCTCAGTCCACTGAGCCACACCAGTCAGGATTGACACATTTTTTTTTTTTTCAGTTCATGGGTTCCCGTTTTTCCTCATGATGATGATGGCTTTTCTGATTGTTTTTTTATTTTTTCTCTCTCTCTTTTTTAGCTTACTGTTTGATTTGAGATATGGGGTTGAAATATTAATACCATGTGTTGAGAGACAAAGCTGGTTAATGATTCACCTTGAAAAATATGCACTGGACCTAGCAAGTGTGACTCAGTGCATTGAGCACCAGCCTGTGAAACAAAGGGTCACCTGTTTGATTCCCAGCCAAGGACACACTTGGGTTGCTCACCAGGATTCCAATGTGGTGTGCAGAATACTCAACCACACACTGAAATTTTGCTCACATTCTTTTTCTATACCATCCCCTCATTAAACATAAATAAATACAATCATTAAAAAGTTTATACTGTGTACATTTAAGTTTTCTGAATTGATGAATAACATGGAAGTTATATTTGAAGAGGTTTTTTTTATTTTTTTTTTTTCAGGAAGCACAGCATTAGTCATGATTTGAAGCAGATGTGTTGAGATGCAATTTTTTAACATTGAACAAGTTCTGTTGAGAACCTTTCCAGACATGTGATATGAAAACTGAAGACATTTATTGAAGGACATAGAAGAATCACGTCACATAGACAATGGCACCTCATTTCCCTTTCAAAGATAGGTCCTTGGGTCCTCACACAGTTTTCCGAGATTTCATCATCTGCCCCATCTTATTTTCCTTAACATCATCACCCGTGTGAAATTTCTTCCCTTTCAAAGGTGATTTTAGTTTTAGGAAAACTAGAAGCTGTATGGTCAAAATAATGAGCTACAGGGAAGCTGAGTGACCTAGGATATTAGATGTTTCACCAAAACACTCTACATGAGACAAGGTTCACAAATGGTGCCCTCTTGTGTTGGAGCTGCTATTCACCAGTTGCCCACGGTGGCAGCCTTCTGAATCATCTAAATAGAATCCATGGAGAAATGGTGAAATTTATCAGAATATTTGATGCAGATTCTTTGCTCTTCTCTCCCAGTCATTTTGAATGTGAAAGCCCCACATTACACATGTGGAATCACCAGGGCCTACTGCCCCCACTGGTAGTACAGTGAAGTCATCATTGTTCACACATGCACATTCCAGTCCACTCTCCTTGGCTGCCAGGATACATTGATGAGGTGCACACCTTTCTTGTTACTTTCTATTAACAATCCTTGGAATTTTCCTGGAATACCTCTATTGTCACTAAAATGAAACCATTTTTTTTCATTCTGTCCCTCATCTTCACTATTGTAAATAATGCTACAGTGGGTATAAAGGTGTATATACCATTTGAAATGTGTGAACTACTGTTGCTTGGATAACTCCAACAAATGGAATTGCTGTGCCCTGTGGTACTTATTTCTAAATATTTGAAGAACATTCATCCTGTTTTCTCCAGCGACTGCACCAACTTATTTATAATCTCACCAACAGTGCACACGGTTTCTACTTTCTCCATATCATTGCCAGTAGTCATTGTTTCTTGGTTTATTGATAATTGCCATGGTGAGAGGTGTGTTATGGTATTTCACTGTAGTCTCAATTTGCATTTTTGTGATGATGAGAATGGTACTGAACATCTTTTCATATGTGTATTGGCCATCTTTATGTACTCTTCATAGAAATATCTCTTCAGGTCCTCAGCCCATTTTTCTTTGTATTGTACTTTTTTTTTCATTTTTAATTTAATTTATTTATTTTTAGAAAGGAGAATGATCCGAGAAAGAGCAATAGAGAAACCTCAATGAGTGGTTGTTTCTTGCACAACTCCAACTTTGAAACTGGCCCACACACCTGGCATGTACCTTGACTGACAGTGGAACTGGCGATCCTTTGGTTCAGAGGCCAGCATTCAACCCTTTGAACACACAAGCCAGTGCTCCCCAGTTTTACATAAAATTGTTTTGTTGTTGTGTAAGTTCCTTGTATACTTTGAATATTTAAAATTATTTGTGGATATCTTCCCCTATTCAGTAAATTGGTTTGTTGGTTTTCTTGATGATTTCTTTTGCTAGGCAGAAACTTATTTCTTAGTCTTATTTGTTCTTTTTTTTTTCTCTTCTTTGCTCTGCCTACCATATTATACCTAAAATATTTGTAGTAAGAGTCATGACAGAGTTTGTCATCTGTCCTTTCTTCTAGTTGATGGTGTCAGGTCTTACATTTTAGGTTTTAATCCATTTTGCATTCATTTTCTACATGTCATAAGAAAGTAGTCTACTTACAATGTTTTGTGTGTATTAGTTCAGTGTCTATCAGACCATTTATGAAAGAATCTGTCTCATTTTGTTATGTATTCCTGATTTTTTCTTATAGATTAATGACAAATATGTGTCCATGTTCAAAATAGGGTTACTTCTTTTATCATAATATTTTGTGAAAGTCTTTCATATAACCTGGATATTAACCATTTATCAGAAACGCTTTTGAACATGCCCTTCCTTCTACAGCATACAATTTTAAACTACTGGTTGTTTGCTTTATGTGCAGCAGTTTTATATTTGGTGTAATGCCATTTAATTACTGCTACTTCTTTAGATTTCATTTGGGTGTTCAAAAAAGAACCAAACGCCATATAATCTCTTCTCTTACTGAGTTAAGACCTGATAGCATTAGAGCTGTCCTGAATAGCTCAGTTTGTTGAGCATCATTGTTCAAAGCAAAGGTCACCCCTTCACTTATGGAAATAGGAACATACCTGGGTTTTGGGCCTGGCGTCTGGTTGGGGACATAAAGAGGCAACCAATGAATGTTTTTCTATTTTAATGAACTTTTAAAGTCGAATATTGTGATTTTACCTTCTCATTTTCTCTTAGACTTATTTTACATTTTCTCTCTTTTCATTTTTATTTTGGTCATTTACAGATTTGCTAATATTAAATAGTTGTCATTTTTCTATGCCTCTATTTTCACGTGGTTATTTTCAATTCTTCATCAAGTAATTAATATATTTTAATATAAGGAGTGTAAGTTCTTGTAGATAGATTTTATTTTCTGCATATGAGGTTGGATTTCTTTTTCCTGTCTTGATATATTTGTTGAGGTTCATAATGGTAAACAATTAGGCTTTATGGTCTTAATTTCTCTAGGTTAAAAACAAAGAAATCACACTCACCTTTAGTTCAAACTCTAATTTCTCTAAATGCAGGCATTGTCTGTTTGTTTTTGTTTCTGTGTGAGTTTAAAGTTTAATATACAGTATGTTTCTTTTTCAAAGACCAGAGCATATTTTTTCTGCTTAATATTGGTCTTCATTTCACTGGTTTCTCTGGTGTTTCAACTATTACTCTACTTTTTAGTGTGCACTTTAATGTTAATCATATGGTTTTGTGGTGTGAGCAGCGCGTATACCGCAAAACAAAAACAAATATTTTGAAGATGCTTGAAAACAGTGAGATCACTGAACACACTGGATCCTCTCTGTGTCTAGAAACCAACTGAGAATGGGGAGTTTTCTTATCCTATTTCCATTGTGTGCCACGGGATGTGAGAACAAGGCTTACCAAGTGCAATGAACTGCTGTACCTATTTTATGTGCCTTTTCTCATTGCACCATACTTGTTCTTGCTGCAAATATTTCAAGTTTTCTGAAGTACTCAACAATGTAATTTCCTAAACAACTTCTTGTAACTTAAATGTACACTGACCTGTATTTCATACTTGTGAACCTTGATTTTGTGTCTTTCAGCTGCGTCACCTGGAGAAAAGCAGGACTTTTTGCAAAGGTCAGTAATAGAAATTTATTCTTTGAAGCAACACTGGTAAGATATAAGGGGTGTGCCTTTGATGCTGGTAAGGAAGTGTGTGAGAAGAAAGGACATTTAAATTGAGAGAACTAACTTTGAAAATTTATTCATGAAAAAGCATTGTTATCTAAATATATTAAAACAATACAATTTTGGAAAACTTCCACTTCAAATAATTTATATTTTCAGATGAATGCATTTCCAAACAGGAAGACTGAAAACAATATTCTACAACCATGTACTTTTCTAAAGCACAGGTGGCAATCACAAGGCCTTGAGTCTGAAGGTGGCCATCTGCCTTTTTTAAGTCAGCACAGAACTTGTTTCTACCAGGCAGTGAAGCCAAGTTCCTTGCCCCCAGTTAAGTAATAGTTACATTTACACACTCCTAAAAATACATGCATCCCACTAAAGGACACTGTGAGACTGATTTAGCCACAGGTGTACATGAGTTTTACTCCGCTGTTCTAAAGACTGCCTCGAAAATCTAGGCAATTTTATAGTTTGTGTTCTGGGTACTGATTTGAATTGTTTAAAATGCAGAGTGAGAATAGATTTTCAGTAAATAGTGTATACAATGTAGTCATTTAGAATGCATGTATAAAGCTTGAATGTGATCAATTTGACCATCACTTTCCTAAGAAATATTATAATTTGGGGGGAAATAATGTTTTTTATTCCACAGTATAATATTTTTATTATCTTGGGAGTGATTTTTAATACAACCAACTTTTTTTAGTAGGATCACAAAATGGTTATTAGAAAATTAGTGAATGTGGTTAATGATGTTATGGATGTCACTAAAGGCCTTTCTGTGTTCAGTGATCTCAGAGTATGTGTGATGAGGACAGAAGTAATCGATGCAATAAACATTGGAAGAATTTTACCCACACATCAAATCCTAATCTCCATCTAAGAGTCAGCTTCCAAACAAGCAGTATAAAGAGGGAAATGTCTTTGCCCAAATGTCAAATCACAATATACCTCAGGTATTTCCTATTGTGGAGAACACAAACAGGAGAAGTGAAAATATCAAGTGTTTAAAGCATTCTTCAAATAGCACAGACGATACAGATATTGCTGCCATGGGGAAAGCTTGCAAATATTTACCATACAGGAAATTCTTCAATTAAATACCTAATCTAAATACAGTTAACAAAATATGTACCAGAAAAGAACATAAATGTGGAGATTCTTGTAAAACAGGTCATTGGTTTTCAGATGTGTATCTGCATAAAAACATTTATCCTGGACAAAAGGCTGAATTGTGTAAAGAATGTGGCAAAGCATTTTGGATTACCTCAAACCTTACTAATCATCATGAAATTCACACTGGGCAGAAGCCTGATAAACATAGAGGATGTGCTAATGCTTTTAGCCAGTCCTCAAACTTTAATGAATATCAGCAAATTCGTATAGGAGAGAAATTTTTCAAATGTAGTAAAGGTGGGAGTGTCTGTACCAAGTTGTATCATCTTTCTCGTCATGACAGATTTCATACTGGTGAAAAACCTTATATATGTAGAGAATGTGGGGAAGCCTTTAGGTGGTTCTTAAAACTTAAACAACATCAGACAGTTCATACTGGGGAGAAGCCCTATAAATGTACACAGTGTGGCAAAACATTTACACAGTTTTCACACCTTAGTTGCCAACAGAGAGTTCATACTGGAGAGAAGTCTTATGAATGTACACAATGTGGCAAAGCCTTTAGGCAGCGATCAACACTTACTAAACATCAGAGGATTCATACTGGAGAGAAGCCTTATGAATGTACTCAATGTGGCAAAGCCTTTGGCAGGGCTTCACACCTTACTCAACATCAGAGAATCCATACTGGAGTGAAGCCGTATGAATGTACACATTGTGGCAAAGCCTTTACCTGGACTTCATCCCTTTCTCAACATTGGAGAAGTCATACTGGAGAGAAGCCTTATGAATGTACTCAATGTGGCAAAGCCTTTAGTGACCCATCAGCCCTTACAAAACATCAGAGAATTCACACTGGAGTGAAGCCTTATTAATGTACACATTGTGGCAAAGCCTTTAGCTGGACTTCATCCCTTAGTCACCATTGGAGATTCCATACTGAAGAGAAGCCTATGAATGTACTCAATGTGGCAAAATGTTTAACCAGAAATCACACCTGACTCAACATGTGAAAATTCATACTGGAGAGTAGCTTTATGAATGTACACAATCTGACAAAGCCTTTAGGAAGTCGTCAACACTTACTCATATTTGAAAATTCATACTGGAGAGAAGGCTTATGAGTGTACACAATGTGACAAATCTTTATGGGACTCATCCACACTTACTCAATATCAGAAAATTATTATGGGGAGACACCTTACATATGTGCACAATGTGACAAAACCTTTACCCAGAACTCAACCTGTAATCAACATCAGAACATGCATACTGGAGAAAAGCCTCGTGAGTCTGCAGAGTGTGCCAAAGCATTTTCTTTGTCCTTAACCCTTACTCTACATCAGAGAGCTTATACAGGTGAAAAGGTTATATATGTGAAATATGTGGTACAACCTTTAACATGTACTGTAAGCTTTCTCAGAATGAGAAAATTGAGGTGGGGGACAAACCTTGTAAGGGTTTAGCATGTGATAAAGCATTTTTACAGTCCTTAGACCTTACTAAATGTGAAGTTATTCACAGAGGACTAATGTCTTATACATGTAACTTAGTTGGCAAAAGCTTTAATCAGTCATTAATGCTCATTCATCATAAATATGTGTATATTGTAGTGAAGCCTTTTAAATGTGCATGATTGGATAAAGCCTTTTCCACTTCCAACCCTTACTAAGCTTCAAATAATTCATGCTGGACATAAGACTTATACAAGTGGAGTAGGTGGTAAAACATTTTGACATCAGTGCATTCATACTGGAAAAAAACATACAAAAGTAGTGTATATAGCAAGTGCTTTAGGCAACAGAGCTGCCTTACTCAACATGAGAGACACCCATTTGCAGAAAAACTGTATAAATTTAGAGACTGTGGAAAGATTTTAACCTATATCCAAAATGTTCCCAACATTTTAAAGCACTTTTTTCAACATTCCTTTCTTATATGGCATATGAGAATTCACAGTATAAAAAGAATTGAAAGGGAAATTGTAAAAAATCCTATAGGTATCCCCAATGTGTCATTATTCATCAGGGAAATGCACAGTGGGGTTCATTTCTATGTTTATGAAGAATTCATGACTTTTGTGAAATTACACAGTTCCCGTAATCCCACAGATTTTATATATGAAAGTGCTTTCAAAGGTGTAAAAGTTCAGGAATTTATGTATTTGAAAAAGAGGGTCCAAATATCATAAATCAGAGTAGAGAGTTAAAGATAGGTTTCAGGTATTGTTCTACATCAGAATATTACTGTAGAAAATCAGCTAAAGTTTAAACACACCAACCATTACTTTTCAGTGTCCTTCAAAATGTCCAGGAAAAGGTGTGTACATATGTATAACTACTCTGAATTTTAACTATCATATATTGACAGCATTTGAAATACTTTACGAATGAAATATTAAAATGATTATAGTCTCTTACCAGTTGATGCTAGTTTGTTTTTATTCCTGGTGTGTGTGAACTCAGTGGGTTGATTGCTGGTTCACTAACAACCTGTGAACTCTTGTATATTAGGTGAACTTTACTCATATCTACAATTGTATGTAAGATTGGGGACATTATAATGTGCAATGTATTAAAAACTCTAAATGAAGTTTTTGATTTCAGGTTACTTGGAATTTTGTTGTATGCCATGAAAAAAGGCATGATATTTTGCATTATAGTTAGACATAGAAATATTATAAATTTTAACTACTTTTCTAATCCTCCCTCTGAGGAAAATGTCAATTTATTAAAATCCTGATATATCTACATAGTAGTCATAGGCAAATGCATTGATGTTGTTAAAATGAAAAACCCATCAGTGCTATTTGAGGGAATATGGACAGTTCATCCCTCAGTGCATAACATTGTTGCACATCCATGTTTGCTCAACATTTACCCTCCAGTTAGAAAACCAAAGAAAGGTTCACTATGGGATCATAATGTTCAAGAATAGTAACACTTCCCAAATGTGTCTTATGTGTGTGTTGAGGAATGGTAACACAATTGTACTGTGATTATTTAGATGCTGTGTGAATTTATATTTTCATTAATAAAGGTGAATGTACTGGAGCATGTTTACGTCTTTAATGTTACTCAAGGTTGTAGATAACAATGTATTATTTCGTAATGTAGTGCGAATGCGGCATTGGGGGTTTCTTTTGATGGTGTCCTTAGACATTAAATAATGTGAAAAATTTCCTATCATTGATATATTCTATTTTACCTAATGGGCCATTCTAATAATTACAATGGGTAATATGTGTTGTGTTTTTTTTTTTTTTTTTTGAAAACTTCAGCAAAGCTGTTTTATAATATTTCTGTGGTGGCATTTATTTTCTGTAACTAGGAGCCTTGAACTGCCACAATCTTTACTGGCAATTTCACACAGTAGACAGGATCTCACACAGTCACAGTTATATGTACCTTATTGACATGAGTTACCGGCAGCTGCTCTGAGGAACAGTCTTCCTCCACCTCAGGCCTTTCACCAGGCATAACCATTAGATAAGATCTCTGCACACTTTAACAAGCTCTTGCTTTTTTTTTTTTTTTGGTTCATGTTGAACCACCTAAACGTAGCTCAAGAACCCCTAAGTCCTCTGCACATGAACCCTAATGAAATCACATGCCCTGTGGTCTCCTGCAGTCTGCCAGCATTTGGCCTCATCCTCACATGTAGCTACTATAGACCTGGTGTGTATGTCCCCCAGGGTCTGTGGGAAATAAAATTGTCTGTTTCAGTTTGTTCTGTGGTCTTTTACATAACTGCTGCTCACTATCTAGACCTAGGGTGCACTGCTTAACAGATGCTAATTTTATTTTTTAAATATTTATTTATGTATTTATTTATAGAGAAGAGAAAAGGGAGGGAGTAAGAGAGGGAGAAAATCATCATTCTATGTTTGTGTCACACATGTTTCCACTGTGAACCTGGCCCACAAACCAGGCATGTACCCTGACTGGGAGACAAATGTGCCACCCTTTGAATTTCAGACCATGCTCCACCTACAGAGCTACACCAGTAGGGCAAATACTAATTTTTAAAAGTGTAGGCAACTATTCTTGAACAACCCTAAAATATTTTTTACAGTGCAAACATGTTTAATATCAGAGTTCTGATTAATATTTTTAATTACTTCCCTAAAGTTTATTTTTTATAGATTCACAATTACAAGCAATATATCTTGACTATTTTGTATTGTTACCATTTCACAGGTGACAGGAATCAAAGACGTTTGATCTGGATTTAATTTTAGAATCTAGGTGTGTAGTAGTGACATCTACTTGCTTACTGAATATTCATGACCTCCTTCCTTTACTGAAAAAAGAAAGTGTTCACTTTTTATTTATTTTTTACTTTTTTATTTTATTGCATTTCAATTACAGTTGTCGACATTTATCCCCCACCTCCCTCCACTGATTCTACCCTCCTTTGCTTTTGCCCATGTGTCCTTTACAGTTGTTCCTGAAAACCCTTCTACCTTTATTTTTCATTATCTCCTCTCAAGTCCCCTCTGGATACTGTCAGATGTTCTTAATTTCAATGTCTCTCAGTTCTGTTCTTTCCACTAGGACAAGATTTTTCATCTTGATTTTGGCCACATCCCTGTGTTCCTTTCTCTATATTGGTTAGGGTTGCTATGTTGCTTGGCCTCTTTAGGGTGACCTTATGTAGTGAGTGTTCTATAGAATCCACTGGCACAGGTTTTCTTTTTACCTGAGCTGGGGGCTCCTGTTGTGTCCTTGGTTCCATTGTGGGAAGTATACACTGCCATTGTAATTAAGCCCTGGTTTCTTTTGTACTTGAATGGGACAGGTTTACACCTGAGCCAGTCTAATGTGAGGACTAGCCACAACAACCCACCTCCAACACTGAGTGCTGTGGCACATGACCTGTTCAGGGGAAGGTCCCTCAAAGCTGGACTTACTTCAGTGTTACTCTGTTTACCAGCGAGGCTGCTTCATCAGTTTGTTACTCGTGAAGGTTGATGGTGGTGCTTTGGCATGAAATGAAGCTGTCTGTCAGATGGCCTAGCTTTGGGACATCAACCTGTGCTTCCACGTCTGCCCTGCTATGTGACTTGTTATGAGATACAAAAGGATCTTCACGTGGCTGCTACTTTAGATTGTCTTATAGGTGCCTAGGAGAAGTTGAGTTGTTGAAAATGGCCTGCTTTCAAATGTCCTAAGGACAAAGGCCACATGTAGGTGTTACAGAATATGCAGAAGTCAGATGGCCTGTTTGATAGATATTAGAAAAGTCTGAAGCAGAATCAGCACAGGGAAGATATATGGAAAAGCTGTGGGAAACAGCTTGGGGGTGCCTGCAGTTTTGGTGGGGCAAGATATCAGGGAATCTGCAGAGCAGAGCTAACAGCTGTAGCCAGGTGGTAGGAGACTCAGGTATGGTGCCGGTCCTACTGAGTCTTGTGGTGGTGGTGGATGTTCTTGCAGAAAAGCAACAATTACCCTTGACAGCACATCTGTCTGGGAAAAAGTTGCCCCTCCAGCTCTCACCGTGATGCCCAATCATTAATTCCCTGTCTGCATGTCCAACTGCTGCCATGATGCTGAAACTCAGGGTGACCGGGTCTTTGTAATTCCATTCTCATGCCCTTTAAGGGGAACACAGGGGACTCCAGGCACCTGCTGTGTCCCTCCAGCAAACCCTCACTGGTTTCCACAGCCAGTGTTTATGGGGACTTGTCTTCTCCCCAGTGCCAATGGGGGCAGGGGATTCTGGTGTCATGCTGGGAACCATCACTCTTCAGTGGGAACTTCTGCAGCCAAGTTATCTTTCCAAGTTTTTAACCACCATACCAACTTTTCAATGTGGGACCTATAATTTTCATATCTTTGCCCCTTCTACCCATTTCTATGTGCCTTTGTGTATGCATACTTTTGGGACTTCTGTTGAGCCAGATCAAGTGGTTTCAGAATGATGGTTTCTGTAGTTTAGTTGTGATTTTGGTGTGTTCAGGGATCATTTGAGTATAGGGTTTACCTTTTCTGTAATCTTGATCCCAACCCCCAAGCTTTTTACATTTAGATTACAGGTATATGATATCTGATAGTGATTATTCATTTTTCCTACTTCTGCTTTATTTCACATAGCAGAATGTTCTCATAGTTCATGTATGTTGGTGCAAAAGACAACATTTCTTCACCTGGAATTGCTGAATAATAAATATTCCATTCTAATCCCTCATATATAAAATACTATTTTCTTTCTTTTTTAAATTAAATCAGTCTTTTTTTAATATTTATTAAATGCTTTGTTTTTTTCATATTTTATTTATTTAGTTTTAGAGAAGGAAGGGCGGAAGAAAGAGAGAGAGATATCAATGTGCGATTCCTGGGGTCCATGGCCTGCAACCTAGGCATGTGCCCTGACTGGGAATCGAACCTGCAATGCTTTGGTTCGCAGCCCGCACTCAATCCACTGAGCTACACCCACCAGGGCTAAAATACTATTTTCTACTCATCTATGGTTAGATATTTTGGTTATTTATGTGTTCCCCAGTGAACATTGGTATGCAGGTTTCTCTTTTAGGTAGTGATTCTATTTTTTGGATATATTTCCTGACTGGGATGTCTTCGTGAAATGGTTTTTATTTCTCTAGTTATCTTTGGGCCTTTTACACTGATTCTCTAGTGCATTCACCAATTCACATCCCTCCAATGGTGTGCTAGAATTCCCATTTCTATCATCTCACTAACACTCACCTCTGCTGTTTTCGAGGACACTAGTTGTAAGAATTGTAAGGTAGTATCTTCTTGTGATTCAAATTTGAATTTTGTGCAAGAAAAGAGCTGGGAATCGGGACCATGATAGGAAAAGCATTTTTTAAAATATTTTATTTATATATTATTAGATAGAGAAGGGATGGAGATAGAGACAGAGAAACATCAATGTGGGGTTGCTGGGGGATGTGGCCTGCAACTCAGGCATGTACCCTGGCTGGGAATCAAACCTGCACACTTTGGTTTGCAGTCCATGCTCAATCCACTGAGCTACACCAGCCAGGGCCACCCCAAATATTTTCTATTAATTTTCACTTGCAGTCATCATAGTTGTAGAAATGGAAATAATATCTAGTGTTTGGTTTGTGTGTTGAAACTGATGAGCCCATACACTAAAGTGTTGAGACTCCATGAAACATTAAAAAAAAAAAAAAGCTTTTTGTGGAGAACAGGGTGGGCATTCAGAGATGGTGAATCACATGGCTTCATAGAATAAACAATGATGAGAGTTTTGACTTGTTAGGGTGTGTCCAGGCTGAATCTGGGGTGCAGTGCTCTAATACAGGTTCAAAACTTCAGCTGGTATCAACCAAGGCAACCCTCAAGATGCATTTCCAGTTTTTCCAGACTGACAGAAGAAGGAGAAGATGGAGCAAGACTTTAAATATATCAATAGTTAAGCATTTTCAAATGGATTCAGATTTTACATAAGACTCTGAATGTTTACTCTTGAAACTGCTGATTTCTTGGTTGAGAAACACCCTGATTTTCATTCATCACATACTTTATTACAACCTTTTTTTTAGGGGGGGGATCCCCATATTAGTTTCGTTGCATGACATAATTTTGAAAATGCTTGTAAACTACTATTTGTATACATTTCATAGGATAATTTTATGTAAGCTAATGTTTTCTCATGCTTATTAGCTAAGAATCATTAAGGAACAATTTGACTCAATGTGAAAATTTTTGAAGTGTATAAAAGTGTTGATTTCAAACTTACATAGGCCCTGGCTGGTGTAATTCAGCAAATTGAGTGCTGACCTGGAATCAAAGAGCCACCAGTTCTAATCCCAATCAGGGAACATGTGTGGGTTGCGTGCCACGCCCCCAGAACAGGATGCACCAGACACATCGACACATTGATGTTTCTATCCCTCTCTTTCTCCCTCACTTGCCATCTAGTAATAAATAAATAAAAGCTTGTCAAAAATTATCTTAAAGCAGATTTAGATAGGAAGCATTATGTGTCATGGTTCATGTAGAACTGTATTATTTTTAATTTAATACATTTTTCAGATCTTTTCTTTTTTTGAAATGAAAGTGCACATACAAGAAAAACACAGAGTATCTGTTCCACAAATGTTAACAAATAGTTGGTTTAGGCCCCTGAAAGAACCAGAATATCAAAGGTTGTCAAGATAAGTCCATTTCTGTGTGAGTTGACTGTGGTCAGGTACTTTAGAATCAAATGTAGGTGTGTGGAGATCAGGCAGCATGCAGTAAGGTAAAAGTAAATAGTGTTAATAAAAGAGATCCCAAGATCGTGCGTGGGTTTTTTAACAAGGAGACAATCTCCATTGACCTATGCCTGCACTGTGGGGCCATTTCTACCTGACTGGTCTTCATATACAGAGCCGGCATATTTAGGAGAGAAATTGAGGTCTGCAGTGGAGTTACCATGTCAGCTGACACCTGATGTCCTCCATCTATAATTTGTTGCCATCACAAAATAATAAATGCAATTATTTTGTACATGGCTTTAATTTCCCATTACATTTAACACCATATTTCAACAGTTGTGATTTCAAAAATGAAGGAATGATTTGCAGGCAGGACTTCAGGAATGGTATTGGGAGTCATCCCTGAGTCCTAAACTGGACATTACAAATTAATTTAAGTGTGCACTTGAAGTTAAAACTGAATTTAAACCTGGTGCATTTTAAATGGAAGGAATGGCCCTAAGGACATTTAAAATAAGAATCCAGTTAACTTAAATGACACCTGTGAAATTCCTTAATATCACACAATCTATTATGGCTGAGAAACTGCACTTGTTCTTCCTGGGAGGACTGAGAAGCACAAGGACCCTAGAAGGCAGGTAAAAATTCAGACATGTATTGCTAAAAATGGTAGGTGTAGGGAATAAGAATGGAAGTGCTCTTCTCCCATACAAAGTTCTGTTTCCAGATACATATACTGTTGTGTTGTTTACACTTGCAGAAAGAAGTATCATAAAACTCACCGTAACCTGATTACCTTATAATAATCATTGAAACTGTAAAAATGTACAGGAAAAAAGAGGTTGGGTAAAGCTGCTTATTTCAGTAGGAAAACATGTTTTCTAGTAGAGGTGGGCAGGTACAATAAGGGAGAAGGAAACAGAAGGGCTAGATATTTATTCTCAGAACAACTGGACTGAAGAAAATAATTGTTCTTTCCTCTGGCCCAGAGAAATAGGTCCCTGAACTACATTCTTCCCAGGAAAGCTGCACATTTGTTATGGTCTAGAGTCCTATGGGTACCAACTTTTTCTTTTGAGTTGTAAAAATATTGAAATATGATTGTTGTGTTTTCCCAGAACATGTTATGTGAGGAGGATCCTATAAAGGTCTTTGAATCAGAGGAGTCTCATTGCAGATTTATATTCATTTGAATATGATGAGTTCATTTGCATTCATCAGATGGATACAATCATGTGCAGGAAGGACTGTCAAAAAAACCCTTTTTATATCACTGGAATTCATGTAAAATCTATCAAGAATTGCTTGGGGGCTAAAACCATGTTTTGGCTTGCTATAGGACTGTGAGCACATTTAAAGCATGTGTGTTGTTTTGTTGGAGAGGCAGTGTGTTCTTATGAAGAAACAACTCAGTTTTCCTCCTGTTCTGGAGAGAAGCATTTCTAGTGTGTTTTCCATCCTCTTTGACCCCTTTAGTCAGACTAACATGACCACACTCACCATCTCACTAAAAGTGGACACTCCAGGTCACCAAATTGATGGAATTTCAAGTACAACCAGCAGTTCTCTGGAACTCCAGTGGGTTCAGAAACATATTGAATTGAGAGTTACTAAACTACAGTAAATATAAACATAAGGGAAAGGTTACAATTACAATGTGTCAAAAATCATCTGAAGTTTATGGGAGTGTCATAATCTTAATATTTTCTAGAAACCTCACAAATTTTCTAATCATGGTCAAGCCTTACAAAATGGTTTCAAGTCAAAGGGAGTGGTCAAGTGAAGAACATAACTAAGGAGAAATATGTAGAAAAGAGTCCTGGTCCCTACTCAGCGACATCTTCAGGGCTCCTCCACTCACCTCTCTGGTATTATCAGGCTCCTATTCAGGTGCTGCCCACAGCCAGACTTGCTCTACTCAGACTCCCATTCCTGGGCACTTTGATAAAGTTTGCTGCGCCACTCATGAGGCTCAGGAAGTTGTTACAGGTCCCAGAACTTCTTGCAAATCTTCCTCTGTCTGGTGTTTCTCATTCGATACTGATACTCTGAGTTCACATTCCTGTACAGATGCAGGCCGAGGGTCGCTACTGTGGTTGAACTACTAGCTGCCCAGCCTCTGGCAATGGTGAGTGCAGAATATAAGTGAGAGATCCCCAAACCCTGACCGGTCTTCCGCTGGTGGGCTCAGGACCCATTTTCACAGAATCACTGAGGCCCTCGCGCCTGAGGTAGCTCCATCATTTTTTGAGAATTTTCTGCTGAGAGACATTGCCTGGGCAACCAGCCCACCCTCAGTATCTAATGTCACAAGTCAGGTACAGCAAACAGTCTGTGTGCCTCACCGTTCAGGGGCTATGGAGTCGGGATTTCTCCCCATGGTGCAGGTGTGCCGAAGCTGACTTTGGTATCTTCTAAGTTTAATAGCATGGACTTCACACAGAGACCTTTGTTCAGAGAAGTAGTGAAAACAATTGCAGGGGCAGCAAGCAAGATTATGGTTGGAAAGGGGGGGCTTGGATGGCAAAGGGTTCCACTTGCTTTTTACAGCTAAACTGTACCCCTTCTGGTTGTTATTAGATCACCTGTGGAGATCTTAGAAGTGACATCAGCTGTGCTCCCTGACAGATTTACTCAACTTCTCTGGGTGGGTCATTCTTGTTGAATGAGAGTGGCCCAGATGACACTCAGGTGAAGCCATTGATTAGCAGGAGGTCTCTGGAATGTGTCTGTGAGAGGGGAGAGCAGGCTTTCTTCAGGGAAAATAATGAAATGTTCTGTTGGGCGTGGGGTTCAGGAGAGCAGCCCTTGTTCTTGCTGTAGCAGTTTGTTGGTTTCTGTGGGAGCAGAGAGCACAGGAAGTGAGAAAAATAAACTCAGTGTGGTCTCCCTGTGGCATCTTATTGTCCTGCCTCCTCGTGACAAAGAGAGGAGAGGGTGGACCTTTCAGCATTTCCAGGTCCTTCTGCCAGTGATTGTGGCGGGATTAAATAAAAGGGCTGTGCCTTTGAAAACACATTCTCAAAATGCCAACTTGACCCCTGAGCATACGGTCTCCTGAGAAAAGAACCCAGAGTATAAGGAGGAGGATCAGCACCCGGAGGACATGGCAGCTTCTCAGGTAAAAGATGTGTCCTGAGTCAGAGGTTGTGCCCCTGATTCCTCCTATTGTGATTAGATTCAGAACCAGCAACCATTATTTTATTTTGTTTGATGTTCTTGGGTAGTGAAGTTGGTTTAAATTACTTCTTTCTGTTTCTTTTTATGATTCTCAAGGGCAATAGTGTATGTGCAGTAGTTTCCTCTTTGTCCCAGGGCCATCTGTGCATTCTCTATATGTAGGCTGCCCCAGATGAAGAACTCCTGCCTTTAACAAATAATCCTCAAACACTGAACTGATTTCTTCTGTGACAGGTCAGTCTTGGGCAGCAGTTGTGTGCAATGTATTTGCTGGGATGGTCTCACCGCCTCAGGTATTGGTGGAGCAGGGATATATAAGGTTAAGTTCATGTAGCTGAAGCATCCCCTCTGTGAATCAGAGGTAAGAAAATGCAGATTTTCCAATGACAATCACTCTGAATGTTCTGAAAAAGAACAGTCAGTAGAATAGACATTGTCACTCACTTGATAAGAAAGACTTGCTGTTTAAATATACAATTAGTGTACTGAACATGAGAGGTACCCGTGGATTGACATTGAAAAACTGGATGTTTACTTATGATTGTGATCATATAACTACTTTCTTATTTATGTATTTCACCACTGATGTTTCACCAATAAGGACATATCCTTCTGCATGCCTCAGTGAGTAAATAATCATTGTTACAATCCACGTGATGGACACTAGACTGAGGTGTTCTCTTATTGTAGAGTTAATAGATTTCCTTTATCATTAACGAAACTGTAGCAGTGAATTATTGAGGGATATGAAAAAAATACCCCACTTCAAGCAGACACTTTTGTTGTCTTTTTAACTTTTGTTTGCTTTGGAAATGAAGGCCTTACAATTATTTCATGGAGATCATTGGTTTCTGACATGAATGATGTAATCAGTGAGGCTGTGTTACTGTACACTTTTCTTATTTTGCACACTCATGTCGCTGACACACTCTACATGATCACTTTTTATATTTTCAGGTAATTTTACAAGAATCATATAATAACTGTGTATATAATTGTACTTCAATTGTTAAGATCTAGCTCTCCACAAATGATACAGAAACATTTTCAAAGAAATAAAACACTAAGAAACAATGGCTCTAACTTCTTTTCTATTATTATGTTTGTATTTCATTTTTTTTACTTTTTTAAATTTTAATTGTTGTTCCAGTACAGTTTTGAGTCTTAAACATTCCTCCAGAATAGTAGGAAGAAACAATAATTGAAAACATGAGGAGAGGCTGAGTAACCTCTGGGACAACTTTAAACCTTCCAACATTCTAATCATAGGGGTACCAGAAGGGGTAGGGGAAGTTGTGAAATGAAAAACTGATTTGAAAAATAATGACGGGGAAACTACCATGTCTGGTGAAGGAAAGAGGTGAGCAAGTAAAGGAAACTCTTAGTCCCAAAGAAGTTGCACCCAAGGAGGAACACATGAAGACAGATGACAATTCCATTACACACACAAAAAAAGACAAGGATATAATCTTAAACCCAGCAACTCAAAAGCGGTGTGGCTTACAAAGGGATTCCCATGACATTAGCAGCTGATTGTCAAAAGAAACGCGGCAGACAACAAGAGGGTGGAAACAAGTATTCAAAGTTATGTAAGGAAGGCACCTACATCCAAGATTAATTTAACCAGCAAAGTTATAATTTAAAATGGAATTACAAATCAAGTGCTTCCCAGATAAAGTCAAGTTAAAGGAGTTCATCATCACCAAGACCTTCTATGAAATCTTCAAGGCACTTAGTCTAAGAAAAAGAACATGGCTAAAAATATGAATAGTGAAGTGAAAATAAATTCACACTATTAACAACTGAATCTATAAAGCAAAACCAGAAGCAACACACACTAAGAAAAAAAAATGAGAAGAGGAACAAATTCACTGAAATGGAGATCCTATGGAGGGTGAAGAGCAGGTGGGGGCCAGGGAGAATGGGGGAGAAGGTACAGGGAAGAAGAAGCATAAACTGTGGGTACAAAATAGGGGGAATTTAAAATAGTATAAGAAATGGAGAAGTCATAGAACTTATTAGTATGACCCATGGCCGTGAACTTATTCAGGCAATTGTAGAGCAGGGGCTTCGCAGGATGGAGGGAGAAATGGGGAGAAAATGGGACAATTGTAACAGAATAATCAATGAAACATACTTAAACAAGTGATCTTCTGCAAAATGAGGACACACAGGCCTCACTCACAACTATTAAATCAAAATCTGCATTTTAACAAAACTACATCTTTCATTGCCTGAATGAAACCTAAAGAAGTTACTTACACTTTCAACTCACCATGCCTTTTGTAGCTGAGAAGTATACACAGCTGATTCTGAATGATACAAATACAATACTCAACAATACATATGCCTGTGTGTGTTCCTTCATTTTAAAGTTTATGTTCCTGAATGGTATGTCTTTGCAGTGGATTTGTAGACATGTATTATCCTCACTTGTTGATGTTACAAAATACATTGGAGAGTGTTAGAGAGTCAAAGTGTCCTTCCTCAATGATGCAGGATATCTCCTAGGTCAAAACCACTTCTAACACATTTCATGCCAGATGACACTGGGAACCGTGTTGAGTCTCCTTCATAAATTTGCCTTTTTTTTTTCAGGAATCTTTGACATTCAAAGACGTATCAGTAGATTTCTCTGGGGAGGGGTGGGAATGCCTAGACCCAGCTCAGCGGAAACTGTACTCAGATGTGATGTTGGAGAATTACAGCAACCTGGTCTCCCTGGGTGAGGCTGACTTCCTTCACATTGCCTGCTCCAGCCACAGGATTTTTTGCATATAGCATCTTTTGCAGACTTGACTTTGTATGGTAGACTTTCAGGTTCATAAACACAAGAGAGAACTTGGAGGTTATATGCTGTAGAAAATAAAGGCTTCAAGAACTATGGTCCTTAAAAATCTGTTGAAAAATGTATGTATTATTAGAACAATTAAGGTGTTTCAGAAAACAGGACTTTGCAAAATAATCTTCTAGAATATTTTACTTTTCCTGCAGTGTTCTTACCTAACACAACATGGATTAGAAATTGGAATCTTTAAAAAAATAATAATGTTTATTTTGTGCACAGGTCTGGTTGTTTCAAAGTCAGTCCTGGTCATATTTTTGGAACAAATGCAGGAGAGCTGGGATGTTTCCAGAAAAAAAATCAATATCCACCCCTCCCAGGTAGGTGAGAGTGCAGATGCAGATGTCACAAGTGAGTAACACAAAGGTCTCAGAGGACGTCAGACCATCCAGTGTGGTTTTGGAAGCTGTGCTTCAGTGGAAAGAATTTTGAAAACACAGGCTTATTTCTGTTGCTGTCATAGAGCACCAGCTGGTCTCCAACAGTATCCTATGCTACCACATGCTTTCAAATTTTATTTTGATTCCAATGACCTCTGTTATCCTACTAGCAGTTTCCACCAAAGCCCTCCCTCTCTAAAAATAAATGCACACAATCTTTAAAAAGAGTGTGCAGTATATACAGTTAAGCTATTTTTGGATTGTGATGGTAACCATGGTCAGACTCCTCTTGTGTTCTATTGTGGACCTGAGATAATCTGTGCATGTTGCTTAGAACTTGTACACTAAGCCTTCTTCTCTCTCTCTCTCTCTCTCTGTTTTTTTTTTTATTATTTCTTTTTGTGCATGAACAGGGTTCATGAAGGAAGTGGTTGAGATCCTGCGGTTTGCCACAGAAATCCCAGGAAGCCTGGGGATATGTGTCATGTTTTCAGACTTATATTTTTTAACCCTCTTGGGAATTCAAACAAGTCCCTACAAAGTTTATTCTTGTGATTTTCTTGTATGACAATGCACCTTTCCAATCTGACAGAATCTACATTTCACTAAAAAATGTCCTTGTGCTTGTGCACCTGTACTGGAGTTTGCTAATCCATTCATTTCCTGGTGGCACTTAAGTTTCTTCCAGCATGTTGCAATTGTAAATTCTGCTGCTATGAACATTTGTGTGCATAGGTTCTTTAGAATCGGTGCATCAGGGTTCTTAGAGTAAAAGGATCTCCTAACATTTGGGACAGCATGGATGGATCTGGAGAACTCTGTGGTAATGAAATAAGCCAGGCGGTGAAAGACAAGTACCATATGATCTCACCTATAAGAAAAAAAAATCAACAAAATGAACAAGCAAGCAAAATGTAACCAGAACCATGGACATAAAGAACAAATGACAGTAACGAGAGGGGAGGTGGAAAGGATAATGGGAGTAGAGGGCAAGGATTTTCAGGAAGACGTATGAAGGACACATGAAAAAAACTAAAGAGGGGGAGCATCAATGTGGAGAAGTAGGGATGGCTGTGTTTGGTGAGTGATGTGGAAAATGGAGACAACTGTACTTGAACATCAATAAAATGTGGAAAGAAAATGTCCTTTTGCTCTCCCACGGCCACTGAGTGAGCAATACAGAGCATATAGAGGGCAGATTCAGCCTCTTTGAGAGACTTAGGAGAGTCTGCACCATGAGGCAAGAGGAGCCATTTGTATGGGAAACCTACAGGATATGGCTCCAGTGAATTCTCAAGTGGAGTGGGGCAAGGCCTCAGGGAATCACAAGGACTGAGGGAATCACGACAGCATTACCCAGGTAGGAGTGGACTCTGATATAGCACCTTCTAGCTCTGTTGTGGGGAGGGCTCAGGAGGGAAGAATGACCTCAGATGACTTCTGTGCACAAATATGCCCCACCTCCAGACTTAGGCCTGAAGCCAGACAGTTGAGACCCTCCCTGAATGCCCATAGCACCTTTCAATCTGCTGCCCCAAGGCTGAAAGTCAGAGGCTGTGTGTTCCTGTAAGTCTGTGTCAGGCCCTTTAAGAGAAAACCTGGACGTCAGCATCTCTCAGTCTCACTCAGTCATTATCATTACTGCTTGTCCTGGGTGATTCCTTATATATAACAAACTCTCCACACTTTAACATTTTAGGGATTTTTACATATTAGGAAAGTAAATGATAATGAAAGTAAATGAAAGTACCTGAAGATTTTGTAGGACTCGACTGAAATACGAATGAGACATATGGCAATTGTCATTAAATTGAAGTGCCCATTTGTCTTTTTTTTTTTTTCCTTACACTGTTCATGAAGTATTGTGATTTTTTCTGTGCTTGTTTAATGGTCAATCTCTGTTTGTCCTTTTGAGTTACAGAAATAGTCTTCCTTTTATATCTGTACATGGCTGGATTCCGTGTTGGGGCACATGCATGGGTTGTGAGCTAGGTCCCCAGCACAGGGTGCATGTGAGGCCACCTCACAGTGGTGATTCTCAACCTCCGCTCCCCTCTGTCTAACAATAAATAAATAAAATCTTTCTAAAAAGCTGTTACAAGTTGAACGTAATTTTTGAACTGATTTGATTCATGCCTTCCTGTTTCTCTGTGGCAACCCGTGCCCACATTCTGCTCTGCCATGCCATGGCCTGAAGAGGTGCACACCATCTCCTCCAGCAGCAGTAGTGTCCTGCAGAGGATGGCAGTTCAGGGATACCTTTCCTTCTGCTCTGGGAGCACGCCACCCCTGTGACCAGCAGGTGGCTGTGATCTGTACAGTCTCAATGCTCACACACTGCCACCTATGGAGAAAGCCCATGTGAAAACCAACAATCAGATCAGTCTGGTTGTCGGGTGCACTGGCAGAGTAGCTCCATGTTATGGTTTGGCTGCAAAAAACTGCCTAGATGTAGCAGCTAGTGTCATAGATGAAGATTATGGAGGAAATACTGGTGTTGTACTATTCAATTTTCGCAAAGGAAAGTTTGAAGTTAAAAGGGTGACCATATTGCACAGCGTGTTTGTGAAGAGGTTTATTATACAGGAATAGGGGAAGTTCAAGATTTGGAAGACAATGGGTGTGGTCCTGGAGGTTTTGGGTGCACTCGGAAGAATTGAAATATATGCTGAGAACAGAAAGTGACAAAACATACTTTTTTCTTAAAAATCAGAAGCTTTTGCTTACTGTGTTTGTGCTTAATCAAGCTTTAGCTTCCTAAATACTTAGTTGTCTTATAACCAAGGCAAGGGTACATTTTGTGTGTTTCTGCATTTGATTGTTGTATAAATCTGTATGGTATCTTAACACAGATTACTTTTTTAGTCAAATGTGTGTCAGTTACTGACTCCCCAGAAAATTCTATTATTTAATTTAGTAAATGCTGACCCTTCAACAGCTTAATTTTCAGTTTGCTTTACAAATGATAAGCAAAGCCTTTTATACACTGGATTTGATTTTTTCACAGATTCTTACATAAACTGGAGTAAATGTTAATAAAAAGTCAAAGTTAGAAAGCAAAAGATTTATAGTTGTCTCTTTTAGATTGTTTTTCATTTTAAATTTTGATAATAAATCATGTAAATAAATATGTTCCTTCTAAACTTTCTCTAGTGCTACAGCTAAGTCACATTAAAATTATTTGGTTAATTGTGCATCTGAATTCTGGAAATTTTCATCTCACAGAAATGTGACAATATCCATTAAACAACCACTTCCTCATTTTTCTGTGAAACCAAGGCTCAAGTAACTACCTTTTGTTTTCTCTGAGTTGCACTCCATTAGAACTCACCTAAGTAGAAGACTGTGGCACGTGTCTTTGTGACTCAAGTGCTTCACGTACAACATGTTTATGTTTGACTTTGTAGTACCACGTGAGTACATATTTTCTATTCCCAGGCAGAGCAGTATTCCATTGTGTACATGTACTATATTTCTATAACCTTTTGAAATATTTTGTTCATTTCTAGAGAGAGGGGAAGAGAAAAAAAAGAGAGGGAAACATTGGTGTGTATTTGCTTCTCGTGCAACACCTCTTGGGGACCTGGCCTGAAACCCTGGCATGACTCCCAACTTAATATTGAAGCAGGAACTCTTTGGTTCACAGGCCAGCACTCCATCCATTGAGCCACAAGCTGACACTGAATATAGTACATTTTTAATGTATTTATCCATTGACCTGGCAGTTGTTTCCACCTACCAGGCTTTTGTATTTAATGCTACCATTGACACAAATATGCAAATGTCTCTTTCAAATCCTCAATTGAATATTTTGGGGTGACATATAACCCGTGACATTTGTGTATGTAGATGAAACTCTAACCAGCTGAGCAGTGGGTGAGATGAAATACATTTTCTTAATTCTATTAATTTACATTTCTTTCATGCATTGAGATATCATTTCTAGTGCTAAAGAATATTTCATTGTATATGTTTCAGTATTCTTTTATATTCACCTGTTCACATATATCTTCATTGATTTGAACTTTTGGAATTTATGAATGATACTTCTAAAAATAGTGACATGTAGGCTTTAGTGCAGATAAAATTTTTAGCTCTTTGGTTAAATACTATAGAGCACATTTTTTTGGATTATGTAATAAGTGTATGCTTAGTTGTGAGAGGACTTCTAAACCCTTCCCAAGGGGCTGTAGCATTTTGTATTTTCACCAGTAAGGAATGAGAGCTCCGTTTGCTCCACATGCACAGCAGCATTTGCTTTTCTCAGTGATCTGGATTCTGACCTTTCCTGCTGGGGTTTTACATTGCTTGAATGTGTACTTTCTTCCATTTTCCTTTTTTTAATATCCTTTTCCCAAAAGATCTAAAATGTTCATAGTCTTTTAGACACCATCTTTTTATCTATGTATTTTTAAAAATATTTTATTTATCTATTTCTAGAGAGGGGTAAGGGAGAAAAGGAGAGAAACATCAATGCCTAAAAAACACATTGATCAGTTGTCTCTCACACACCACCAAAAGGGGAACTGGAGCCAAATCCAGGCCTGTGCCCTTACCAAGAATCAGACTGCTGACATTTTGGTTCAAAGGCAGGGGATCAGTCCACTGATCCACACCACTCAGGGGTTACATATATTTTTTCTCAGCTCATGAGTTCTCCTTTTCCCTCATGATGATGCTTGTTTTTTTTTTTTGTTTTTTTTTTTTTTTGTTTTGTTTTCTTAATGCTTCATTTGAGACATCAGTTTAATTGTTAATACTACAAAATTGAGAAACAAAGTTGGTTTACAATTTTCCTTGAAATGTATGTGGTCTCCTGAGCTTCCATGCCTCAGTGTGTTGACCCCCAGCCTGTAAACCAAAGAGTTGCCAGTTGCATTTCCAGTCTGGGGCAATTGCCTGGGTTGCAAACCAGGCCCCCAGTAGGGGGCACGCAAGAGGCAACCACACATGGATGTTTCTCTCCCTTTCTTTCTCTCTCCCTTCCCCTCTATAAAAATAAATAGAATCTTTACAGAAAATGTATGCAGTGCATACAATTAAATTTTTGTAATTGTTCAGTAACATGGAACTTATATTTGCAGTCCGTTTTTTCATAATTTCCATAAACACATCATGACTCATCGCTGGAAGGTGACATGTTTAGCAAGTATGCAGATATGCAATATGAAAACTGAAGCTGGCCCACACTGTAAGCATGTGCTCTTACTGGGAATCCAAATGGCGATCCTTTGGTTCAGAGGAGCCACCACTCAATCCATTGAGAACACAAGCCAGTTCTCCCAGTTTTTCCATCAGATTGTTTTTTTTTTTTTGTGAGGTGTAAGTTCCTTGTATCCTTTGAATATTTAGCATTATTTGTGAGTATCTTCCACTATTCACTAGATTGTTTTTTTTCTTGATGATTTCCATTGTTTTGCAAAAACTTATCTTATTGTAGTCTTGTTTAGCTTTGTCTCCTGTCTGCTCTACCTTCCATGTTATATCTAAAAGAATATTTTTTATTCTTTTAGAGAGTCATGACAGAGTTTGTCAGCTGTCCTTTCTTCTAGTGGTTTCATGGTTTCAGGTCTTAAATTTAGGTTTTAATCCACTTGAAGTTGATTTTGGCACATGTCATAACAAAGTTGTCTGCTTATAATGTTTTGTGTGTATTGGTTCACCTTCTCTCAGATCATTTATGATAGACTTTGTCTGACCTCATTGTATATTCCTGATTTTTTTTATAAATTAGTTAATGACATATATTTGTTCATTTCAAAAATTAGATTGCTTGTTTTATCGTGATGTTTTGTAAAAGTCATTCATATAACATGGACATTAACTACTCATATGGTACACTTTGCAGAAATTTTCTTTCTTCTACAGAATGTGATTTTATCCTACTGGTTGTTTGCTTTAATGTGCCGGAGTTTTTATATTTGGTTTAATGCCATTTGTTTAATTTTGCTGGTTTACATGTCCTTTGCCTGTTATAATAAAAAAAAAAAAAGCACTACAATCTCTTTTTTTTAGTGAATTAAGAGCTATTAGCTTCTGCCCTGGCCCTAGTGGCTCAGTTTGTGGAACAACATCCCTTAAAGCTAAGGTCTCTGGTTTACATCTGGAAAAAGGAATATGCCTGGGTTGTGGGCCTGTTACCTGGCTGGGGACATAAACAGGAAACTGCTTGATGTTTCTATATTTCCGTGCATTTTTCAATTTGAATATTCTGTTTTTCAGCTTCCAATTCCGTGTTTCGCTTACTTTTACATTTTCTCTGTTTTGATTTTTATTTTGATCATTTACAGGTTTGCTACTATTAAGCACTTGCCATAAATTTCTGTTTCTGTATTCAGGTGGGTATTTTCACTTCTTTATCCAGTAGGTGTTACATGCCAATACACCTAGCGCCAATTTTTGTAGGTATATTTTAATTTTCAGATTTGAATAGGTTTTCTGTTTCCTGTCTTGATATATTTGTTGAGTTTCAGAACTCAAAACAACTAGGCTTTATGAACTTCCTTTCTCCAGGTTAAGAGAAAAAAATAACATTCACCGCTAGATTAAACTCTAATCTCCATAAACATAAGTGGTGTGTGTTTGTTTTTTATTTCGTGTGACGAGCAAGTTTAATATAGTGTCAGTTTCTTTCTCAAAGCCCATGGTATATTTTATGCTTGATATTGATCTTCCATCCACTGATTTCTATGGTATTTCAAGTATCACCATTCCTTTTCAGTGTGCACTTTAATGTATTTGCCATGTGCTGTTATGGTGTGAGCACTGTGTGTCCTGACAAACAGAAACACACATTGTGAAGATGCTTGAAAACTGTGAGATCATTGAACACCCTGGATCCTCTATGTGTCTAGAAAAGAACTGGGAATGTGCAGTTTTCTTATCCTATTTCCACTTTGTGTTAGGGAATGTATACTCAGTGGTTCCTGAGTATAAGGGAACATTGTTCCTTTTCTATGTCAGTTTTTATCATTGTACCATACTTGGTCTTGCTGCAAATATTTAAAGTATTTTGAAGAACTCAAGACTGAGATTTATTTAAAAAAATCTTTGTAAGTTCAATGTACATTGACCTGTGTGTCATATCTGTGAACGTTTATTTTGTGTCCTTCAGCTGTGTCATCTGCTGACAACCAGGACTTCTTGCAAAGGTCAGGAATAGAAGATTTATTCTTTGAAGCAACACTGGTAAGATACAAGATGTGTGCCTTTCATACTGATAAAGGAGTGTGTGACAAGATAGAAAAGATGTTTAAATGGAGAGACCTAAGCTTGAAAAATCATTCATGAAAAATCATTGTTATCTAAAGATGGGAGGAATATTACAAATGTAGGAAAACTTCCAATTTAAAAAAGCTACTTTTGTAGATAAATGTGTTTCTAAATAAGAAGTCTTAAAATAATGTTTTAAGTGTATGTGTTCCTATAAAGAGCAAGTGGTAAACACAGGACCTCCAGGCCAAATGTGCCCCAACCCATTCTGTTATCCAGCCCAGCACCATGTTTATACCTGGTGGCAGTAATGATCTCGTTGCCCCTAGTGAAGGAATGGTTACATTTACCCAATCCTAAAATCACATGTGGCCCACTGAAGACAACCTGGAGGCTGATGTGACCCTGGGGAAAATGAGTTTGATACCCCTGTCATAAAGTCAGTGTGCAAAATCTAGGATATCTAAGAATTTTTGGTCTGTGGAATCATTTGATAGTTTAAAACATAGAGTGAGAATAAATTTTCAGTCAATAATTTGTATAATGTGGTCATTTAAAATGGATGTATAAAGCTTAAATGGGATCAATTTGATAATGCCTGTACTAAGGAAATATGCTTCATTTAACAATAACATTTTTTTCATTTAATTGCACAATATTTTAATGAACTTGTGAGTGATCTTTAATACAACAAACATGGCTTATTAGGGATTGCTGAATGCTTATTTGGGAATAAGTGCACAGGTTTAATGAAGTTACAGATGTCACAAAAGGCCTTTCTGTGTTCAACGTTCACTAGAGTACATGGGATTCAGACAGAAGTAGTCAATGCAATGCAAATTGGAAGAATTCTATCCACGAGTCAAACCCTAATGTACATCAGAAGACTCAGCTTCCAGATAGCCATTATGAAGATGGTACAGTATTTGACCAAATCTCAAATAACAATACTCATCGGGAATTTTGTATTGTGAAGCTGAAAACCAAGCAAAGTAAATATATCACATGTTTAAAGAAATTTTCAAGTAGCAATGAAGAAACAAATATTGCTGTTGGAGAGAACGTTTACAAATATTTACCATGTATGAAAGTCTTCAATCAAATACCTAATCTAAATACACTTCACAAAATAGGTACCAGAGAAGAACACAAATGCGAAAACTGTGGTAAAACAGGTCATTGTTTTTCAGGTGCAAATCTACATAAAATTATTTATCCTGGACAAAAGGTTGATATGTGTAAAGAATGTGGCAATGCATTTAGGATTACCTCAACCCTTACTCATCATCACAGATTTCACACTGGACACCAGCCTGGTAAATATAGAGAATGTGGTAAAGCTTTTAGCGAGTCTTCAGATTTCAATGAATATCAGAAAATTCATACAGGAAAGAAAAATTTCCAATGTAGTGAAGGAGACAGTGCCTTTACAGACTCCTGTAGTCTTGCACAAGATCACAGAATTCATACTGGAGAAAAGCATTATGAGTGTAGAGAATGTGGAAAAGCCTTTAGGTGGTCCTCAACCTTTACTTGTCATCAGAGAGTTCATACTGTAGGGAAAGCTTATAAATGTATACAATGTGACAAAGCATTTACACAGTCTTCAAACCTTACTGGACATAAGACAATTCACACTGGGAAGAAGTCTCATAAGTGTGCACAATCTGGGAAAGAATTTACACACTCCTCAAGCCTTACTCGACATCAAAATACTCATACTGGGGAGAAGCCTTATGAATGTACACAATGCGGCAAAGCCTTCAGCCAGACTGCACACCTGACTCGACATCAGAAAATTCACACTAGAGAGAAATCTTATGAATGTACACAATGTGGGAAAGCATTTAGGCAGCGGATAACACTTACTGAACATCAGAATATTCATACTGGAGAGAAGCCCTATAGTGCACACAATGTGGGAAAGCCTTTATACACCAGGGAACAATGACTGAACATCAGAAAATTCATACTGGACAGAAGCCCTATGAATGTATACAATGTGGCAAAGCCTTTAGGCACCTAAAGACACTTACTAATCATCAGAAAATTCATACTGGAGAGAAACCCTATGAATGTACACAATGTGGGAAAGCCTTTAGGCAGCCCATAACACTTACTAATCATCAAAAAACTCACACTGTAGAGAAGGCTTATGAATGTATACAGTGTAGCAATGCATTTACTTGCTCCTTAACCCTTATTTTACAGCAGAGAGGTCATTCCCATGAAGAGGTTTATGTATGTAAAATATGTGGTAAAGCCTTTCACCAGTCCTGTAAGCTTTCTTGGCATCAGAAACTCCATATAGGGGAGAAGACTTTTAATTGTTGAGTATGTAATAAACCACTTTATAGTCCTCAAGCCTTACTCAACATCAAGTAATTCACACAGAAGTAATGCCTTACTTATATACCTAATGTGACAAAAAACTTTAAACAGTCCTCAATGCTCATTCATCATAAAATATATGTATACTGTATTGAAGCTTTTTAAATGTGTATAATGACATAAAGCTTTTAGCCACTTCCAAGTATTAGAGTATCTTTATCTTTAGAGTATTCATACTTTGTACAAGGCTTATAAATGTGGACTCTGTGGCAACACTTTATGACATCAGGTCAGTTTTAGTGGAAAGAAACCATGTAAAAGCAGTGTATATAACAAGTCTTTTTGTGACCAGAGCTGCATTACCCAGATTGGGAGGTATCCATCTGGAGAAAAACTGTACAAATGTAGTAATTATGGGAAGATTTTAGCCTATAATGGAAGCATACTCAACAAATTAAAGTTTTTTTCAACATTATTTTCATAAGTACATATGCGATTTCACACCATTAAAAAATTGAAAGGGAAATTGTAGAAAATCATATATGTGGACCTACAGCCTCGTCATGTATTGGAATGCATAATGGGGTGGGATTCTACATTCATAAAATTTGAAAGACTTTTGTGAATTTATACAGTCCCCGTAATCTCAAAGAACTTATAGCTGAAAGTGGCTTGAAAGGTGTAAAAATTCAGGAAAGTATGTAAATGAAAAGGATTTTCAAAATAACATAATTCGGAGTAGAGATTTAATGATAGCTTTCATATATTGCTCTAAATCAGAATACTTATTATAGAGAATCACAGAAAGTTTAAAAATATCAATCAGTACTTTTCAGTGTGCCTCAAAATGTCAAGAGGATCGATGTCCAGTTAGGTATAATTACTCAGAATATAAACTACTGTATATTGACAGCATTTGAAATATTTTGACAAGGATATATTAAATTGATTCCAGTCTCCTAGCAGTTGATGCTACTGTTTTTATTCCTGTGTGTGTGTGTGAAGTCAGTGGGCTGATTGTTGGTTCCTTAACAACCTGTGAACTTGTGTATATTAGCTGAGCATCACTCACAATTACATTCTGTAGAAGATTGAGGACAGTATAATGCACAATGTATCATAAATGTAAATTAAATTGCTGTTTCAAGGTTACTCAGAATTTTGTTGTGATGGTAAGATACGCAAATGTTAAAAATTGTAAATACTTTTCTAAACCTCATTTTAAGAAAATGTCAATTTATTAAAATCCTGATGTATCTTCATGGTAGTCATAGATAAATATTAGTTGATATTGTTGAAATAAAAAGTCATCCATGATATGTGAGGTAATATGAACAGTTCATCTGTCAGTGCAGAATATCGTTGTATGTCCACATTTGCTGAACACTTAGCCTCCAGGTAGAAAACCAAAGAAAACTGCTGTATGAGATGATAATTTACAAGAACAGTAACACTCCCAAATGTTTCCAGTGTGTGTTTTGAGAAAAGGTAACACAATTGTACTGTGATTTTTTTTAAATTTAGATGCTGTTTGAACTTATATTTTTATTAATAAAGGTGAATATACTGGAACATTTTAACATCTCTAACCTTACTCTGATTTACAGATAACAATGTGTTGTTTCGTAATGTAGTGCCATTATGGCATTAGCAGTTTGTTTTCTTGGTGGCTTTGACATCATAGAATGTGGAAAATTCCCCCATATTGATAAATTCCATTGTACCTAGTGGAACATTCTTGTGATAAGTGTAGATGATAAGGTTTTTTTGAAGAGTTCTGTTATGCTACATTATAATATTGCTGTTGTGTCATTTATTTTCTGTAACTAGTATCCTTGAACTGCCACAACCTTCTGCATTTTCACATACCAGGCTGCATCTCACAGAGTCACAGTTAAATGTCCCTTCTTGACCTGACTTACTGGCAGCTGCACTGAAAAACAGTCTTCCTTTCACCTCAGGCCTTTCACCAGCCATAACCATTAGATAAGACCCCTCCAGACGTTACCAAGATCTTGTCATTTTTGTTCATTCTGAAAAATCTACACTTATTTTGAGAACCCCAACGTCCTCTGCACATGAACCCTAATGAAATCACATGTCCTGGGGTCTCCTACAGTCTCACAGCATCTGGCGCCATCCTCACATGTAGGTGCTGCAGGCCTCCTGTGTACTTGCCCCGGGATCTTTGGGAAAAAAAGATGTGCTTCAATTCATCTTGTTGTCCTATATAGAACTGCTGCTCTCTATCCAGAACCAGGGTGCACTGCTTAAAAAAAAGCTAATTTAAAAAAAAATATGGTATTTATTTATTATACAGAGAAGGGAATGGAGGCAGTAAGAGAGGGAGAGAAACATCAATATGTGGCTGCCTTCCACATGGTACCTCAGGGGCCTGGCCCACAACCCAGGCATATGGCCTGACTGGGAGTTGAACTGGCCACCCTTTGGTTCTCAGCCCATGATCCACCCACTGAGGTACACAAACAAGGCAAATCCTAATTTTTAAAAGTGGAGACAACTATTCTTCAGCAACACCAAAATATTTTTTTAAACTGCAAACAAGTGTAATTTCAGAGTTCGGATTAATATGTTTTAATTATGTCAATAAAGTTTATTTTTATTGATTCCATTTAACAAGCAATATATCTTGATTATTCTATACTGTTATTATTTGACACGTGACAGTATTCAAAGACATTGGATCTGGACTTAATTTTAGAATCTAGGTGTGTAATAGTGACATTTAACTGCTTACTGAATATTTATGATCTCCTTTCTTTACTGAAAAATGAAAGTGTTCATTTATTTATTGATTGATTGATTACTTTTGATTTTATTGTTGTTCAACTACAGTTGTCTATGTTTACCCCCCACCTCCTTCCACTGACTCCATCCTCCTTCGCTTTTGTCCATGTGTCCTTTATACTTGTTCCTAAAAACCCTTCTACCTTTCCTTCTCATTATCCCCTCCCAAGTCCCCTGTGGTTACTGTCAGATAGCTCTTAATTTCAATGTCTCTCAGTTCTGTTCTTTAAATTAGGGCAAGATTTTTCATCTTGATTTTGGCTGTCTCCCTGTGTTTGTTTCTGTATATAGGGTAGGGGTACTATGTTTCTTGGCCTTTAAGATGGACTTACATAGCGAGTGTCCTATAGAATCCACTGGTACAGGCTCCCTGTTCACCCAAGCTGGGGGCTCCTGTTTTGCCCTCCTTACCAGTGTGGGCAGTGTACACCCTGATTTTGTAATTTAGCCTTGATTTCTTTTGTACGTGAATGGGGCAGGTTTACACCTGGAACAGTCTACTATGGGGAGAGGCCACAACAATAGAGTCCAACACAGAGTGCTGGACTGTTCACCACCTGTTCAGGGGTCAATCCCTCAAAGCTGGACCTACTTCAGTGTGATTCTGGTTACCTGTAAGACTGCTATTCCAGTTTGTTACTTGAGGTTGTTGGTGGTGCTTTTGCATGAAATGAAGCTGCCTATCCCATGTCCTAGTTTGGAGACGTCCACCTGTGCTACCACTTTTGCCCTGCTAGGTGACTTGCTATGAGATACAAACATATTTTCAGATGGTTGCTAGTTTAGTTTGTCTCAGAGGTGGCCAGGAGAAGTCAAACTGAGAAAGAAGCCTGCTGGGGTTGACGTCAGGCCAGGAGTCACTTTTCAGGTGTTAAGGAATATGCAGTAGTCAGGTCACCTGTTTGATGGATATTAGAAAACTCTGACACAGGATCAGCACAGGCCACATGTGTGGAAAATCTTCTAGAAAATTCTTTGGTGGGCCTGTGGTTTTGGTGGGGCAAGATATCAGGGAATCACCAGAGCAGAGCTAACAGCTGTAGTCAGGTGGTAGGACGCTCTGGTATGGTGCTGGTCTTAGTGAGTCTGGTGGTGGTGTGCGGTGTTCTTGCAGAAAAGGAACAATTACCTCTGGCAGCACATCTGTCAGGGAAAGTTGCCCCTCCAGCTCACACCATGATGCCAAACCATTCATGTGCTCTCTGTATGTCTAACTCCAGCCATGATGCTGAAACTCAGAATGACTGGTTTCTTGTAATTCCAATCTCATGACCTTTAAGGGGAACACAGGTGACTCCAGGTACCTGCCATGTGTCTCCAGCAACCCCTCACTGGTTACTACAGCCAGAGGTTTTGGGTACTTGTCTTCCCACCAGAGGTTAAGGGGGCCAGGGGTTTCAGGTGTCGTGCTGGGAACCATCATTCTTTAGGTGGAACTTTTACAGTCAAGTTGTGTCTCCTAGTATTGAATTACTACACAAAATTGGGAATGTGAGATGTACAATTTTCATATTTTTGTCCTTTCTACTCATTTTGACGTTCCTTTTCCTGTGCTTTTTTTGTGGAACTCCTGTACATCCAGATCAGGTGGTTTCTAAATGATGGTTGTTTTGAAGCTTAGTTGTAATTCTGATGTGCTCATGCGGCATTTGAGTATAGGGTTTAACTTTTCTGTGATCTTGATCACAACCCCGAGGCTTTCTTATTTTAGATTACATGTATATGATACCTGACAGCAATTATTCATTTTTTTTCCTACCTCTGCTTTATTTCTCTTAGGATAATGTTCTCTTAGTTCATGTATATGGGTACAGAGGGCAACACTTTTTAGTCTAGAATCACTGAATAATAAATATTCTATTACTATTCCTTTCATATGAAATATTAATTTCTACTTATGTGTTCTTAAACATTTTGATTCTTCTCATGAATTGGCTTTTGTAAAGAATGCTCCAATGAACATTGGTATGCAGGTTTCTCTTATAGGTAGCAATTCTAATTTTTGGATGTATTTGCTTACTGGGATGCCTTGATCAAATGGTTTTCCTTTGTAAACTACTATGTGAGAGCTTTGCAATGATTCCCTAGTGGATTCACCAGTTTACATCCCCACCAACGGTGTGCCAGGAATCCCGTTTCCATCATCTCACCAACACTTGGCTCTGCTGTTTTTTGGACACTAGTTCTTAGAAGTCAAGGGTGGTATCTTAATGAGGTTTGGATTTCAATTACATGGAAGAGAAGAGCTGGGAAATGAGACCATGGTAGGGAAAGCATTTTGTTTTTTAAAATATTTTCATAACTTTTTATGTTCTCAATGGTATATTGTGTTTTACAGTTTTAGACACTCCTTTCATTTAATTATTTTTAGGGGCTCTTGTTCTGGATATTTTTCCAGAGAAGTATATGGCCTATTGTTTAGCATGTATTCATGTTCTGAATCAAAAATTGTCCCGATAGTCATGTTCACATATCAGAAATATATGTATTGTTTTCTTCCTCAATGTTAAAGATTAGCAGTATGGTTACTGTCAATTGGTATTCATGTGGGGGTTATGGTGGAAAAACGCCCATTTTTTCAAAATGAAGGTAACTGAAAATCATGAGTGAATTTTTTTAAAAGATTTTATTTACTTATTTTTACACAGGGAAGGGAGGGAGAAAGAGTGAGAGAGAAACATCAATGTGCGGTTGCTTGGGATTATAGGACCATACTGGGAATCAAACCTGTGACGCTTTGGTTGGCAGCCCATGCTCAATCCATTGAGCTATGCCAGCCAGGGCATGAGTTAATTTATTATAGGCTTTTTGTAACTAGCTACTCTAAAATTAAATTGAAGAGCATGTGACCACTATTTCATAACTAAAGAGTTCTACTTCTTTTTTTTTTAATTAGCTTTCTTTTTAAAATTTTTAAAGATTTTATTCATTTATTTTTAGAGAGGGAAGGGAGGGAGATCAACGTAAACTATTTATTTGGAAACTTAAATGTTAGGAAACCTAGAGATGTTTACATCTGGTCAATAATCTGTTTTCACATGTTTTCAAGAGATGAAAGCCAATAGAAGCCAGTAATACAAGAGAAATCAACCAAACTGTGGAAATTTTGTGAAAATGTGAAAAGCCAGAGAAAGTACAAGCCACACTGTGTGAAAAGTCAGTTAATGTTGTGTATCTCAGGAACAAGAATGTATTCTAATCGTTCATTATCTTTAGTGTTTATACCAGTAGTCTTATATTTTAGAAAAAATACATTACTATTTTTGAAATTTAACCCAAACATCAATATCTTGTATTCTCTGGGGAGCAATCAGTATGAATAAAGCTCTTACTTCATTAGATAGGTATCATTCTTATCCATTGCTACTGGAAAACACTAACACTCAATAAGAAAATTCCTAATGGTGAACATACATATCAGAGAAGACAGGGAATTATATAAATTTGAAGTTCATATTCATTAGATTCAGGGTGCACAGCTCTAGAAAGACCACTTCAGGTTTATAGAAAGTATGCTCTACTAACGGACCACTAGAGGCAGCACTAGGCTTTTCCTGGAAAGAGAATGATAAATTCCTATTGAGAGATTGTGTGGTAGATACAACACAGAAGAAATGGTGATTTTATTAAGTAAATGGAAATAGCTTCTACTTTAAAGATTGTTCATAAACATGTTTCATTCTTAGAAATTGTCAATGTAGAAGTTGCCAGGGAGAATGATAAAAAACAAACAAACACTGGAATAGTCTTTCTAACTGTATGATTCACACTGCATTTGTGTCCTAATTCTTCCACTTCTTATTGGAAATGTATCTTATGTTTCCTGTTTTAATGATAAAATTTAACCATCACTTATAACCCTGCATAGATAATGCTTATTTTACCAACACAGTTTTTATTTCATATTTATTTGTTTTCATAATATTTCATATTTATTGATTGATTGATTTTTATAGGTAGAGGAAATAATAGAGAAAGAAACATTTTTTGCTGTTCCAATTATTGTTTCACTAAATATTTTATTGTTGTTCTATTACACTTGTCCACTATTTCCCTCATTGCTTTAATCCACTGGCCCCCTCCACAACCACCACACTCAATCCCCACCCTATTTCCTTGGATCTCTCATACATGTCCCCTCACTAGTTGATTCCCCTTCTTTTCACCCTTATCCCGCTCCCCCTCTCCTTGGGTTACTCTCTGTCGTTTCCTTGTCCCCATGCTTCTGGTTCCATTTTGCTTGTTTGTTTGTTGTGTTCATTTAGGTTCCTCTTATAGGTCAGATCATATGATATCAGTGTTTCAATATCTGGCTTATTTCATTTAGCAAATTATAAATAATAAAATATTGGTTTTGATCTTGGAGCCCTCAGGAAAATCATTGTAGTGACTAATACACAATGAAAACCTCTATTTGTTTGATAAACTAGAAATTATGTACATTGGGACCCAAACCTTTTTCGTATTCATTTGCACTTGCCATCGCCATAATGGTAGAAATGGAAACACGCCCACTGTTCGGTTTGTGTATTGAAGCAGATGAGCCCACACGCTAAAGTGCTGAAAGACTCCCTGTAGCACAAAAACAAACAAACAAACAAACAAACAAACAAACAAACAAACAGAAAAACACACAAACAAGGTTTTGGAGGAACACAGGTGGGCAGGCAGAGGTGGTCACTCACATGCCTTCAGAGAATAAAGAATGATGAGTGTTTTGAGGTCTTAGGGTGTGTCCAGGGAGGGCCTGGGGTGCAGTGCCTTGCTACAGGTACAAACCTTCAGCCTGCATCAAACAAGGAAACCCTAAAGGTGCATCCCCAGTTTTCCACACTGACAGAAGAAGGAGAAGATGGAGCAAGACTTTAAAAATATGAATTGTCAAGAATTTACAAATGGATGTAGACTTTTCCATAAGACTCTGAATGTTTACTCTGGAAACTGTTGATTTCTTGGTTTGGAAAGACCTTTATTTTCATTCTTCTTATATTTTATCACAATATCTTTTTTTTTTGTTGTTGAGGATGACCATATAGGTTACATTGTAGGACATAGTTGTTGTAAAGGGTTGTGATCTACTATTTGTACACATTTCATAACATAATTTTATACAAGTTAAGGAAATTAATGTTTTGTCATTTTTCTGTATTACATAAGAATCATTAAGGATCAATTTTACTCAATCGGAAAATTCCTGAAGGATAAAGAATGCAATTTCAAACTTATTTAGGCCCTGATTGGTGTAGTTCATCAGATTGAGTGCTGTCCTGGGGTTCCAAGGTTTGTCATTTCGAATCCTAATCATCATGGTGCATGTGATAATTGAGGGTCAGGCCCCCAGTACAAGATGTAGCAGATGCATAGACACTTTGATGTTTCTATGCCTCTCTTTATCCCTCACTTGCCATCTGATAATAAATAAATAAAATCTTTTCAAAAATTATCTTAAAGCAAATTTGGATAGGAAGAATTATGTGCCATGGGTCATGTAGAACTATATTAAATATTTTAATCTAGTATATTTTTCATAGCCTTTCTCCCTTTGAAATGAAAATATACATACAACAAAGACAGAAAGTAACTGCTGTATAAATGTGAGCAAAGAGAGTTGCTTTAGGTCTTTGGTTCACTGAAGGAACCAGAATGTCACAGGATGTCAACAGAAGTCAATTTGTGTGTGAGCTGACTGTGATCAGGTACTTGGAAATCATATGTAAGTGTGTGGAGTTCAAGCAGCATACAGTAAGGTAAAAGTAAATAGAGTGAATAAGAAAAGTGATCCCAAGATTGTGTGTGGGTTTTTAAACAGAGACAATCTCCATTGTCCTATATCTGGACTGTTGGGCCGTTTCTACCTGACTGATCTTCACATTCAGAGCCAGCACATTTAGCAGAGAAAGTGATGTCTGCAGAGGAGTTACCATGTCAATGACACCTGAAGTCCTCTATATTTTGTTCCCATCACAAAATAATAAACGTGATTCTTTTAGTGGTGATTTTAATTTTCTGTTGCATTTAACATCATATTTCAATAGAGCTGATTTCAAAAATGAAGGAGTAATTTGCAGGCTGGAATTCAAGAATAGAATTGTGAGTCATCCCTGAGTCCTCAACTAAATGTCACAAAATAATTTGAGTGTGCACTTGCCGTTAAAACTGAAAACCCTGGTGCACTTTAAAGTAAGGGCATGGCCCTAAGGTGCTTTGAAGTAAGAGTCCAGGTAACTGTAAGGAGCCTGGTAAAATTCCTTAATATCACACAATGTACTAGGCCTGGGAAACTACACTTTTTCTTCTAGGAAGGACTAAGAAGCACAAGGATCCTAGAATGCATGTAAAAATTAAGACATGTATTGCTGAAAGTGGTAGGCGTAGGGAATAAGAATGGGAGTGCTCTTCTCCCATATACAGTTCTGCTTTCAGACATATACTCTTGTGTTGTTTACACTTGTGGAAAGTTGTATCATATAACTCACTGTCACCTGATTAACTTATAATAATTGTTGAAACTGTAAAACTACATAAGAAGAAAGAAGCTGAGGAAAGCTGTTTATTTCAGTAGGAAGGCAAATATTCTACTAGAGGTGAGCAGATACAATATGGTAAAAGAAAACAGAAGGGCTAGATATTTATTCTCAGGACAACTGGAGTCAAGAAAAGAAACATTCCTCTGGCCCTGAGAAATAGGCCCCTGAACAACATTCTGTCCAGGAAAACTGCACATTTGTTGTGGAGCAGAGTCCTATGGGAACCAACTTTTTCTACTGAGTGGTAAAAATATTGAGGTGTTATTGTTGTGTTTCCCCAGAACGTGTTATGTGTGGAGGACTCTTCCAAGGGCTTTGAATCAGAGGAGTCTAATTGTAGGTTTATAATCATTAAAATATAAATGAATTTATTTCTATTCATCAGAGGACTCTAATCATGCATAGGAAGGTATTATACAAAAATTTTCCATATCTCCGGAATCCATGTAAAATTCATCAATACTTGCTTGGAGGCTAAAAATATTTCTCTTGCTATAGTAGTATGTGCACATTTAAAAGATGGGTGCTGTTCTGTTGGAGAGGCAGAGTGTTCTTACGAAGAAACAACTCAGTTTTCCTCCTGTTCTGGAGAGAAGCATTTCTAGTGTGTGTTCCATCCTCTTTGACCCCTTTAGTCAGACTAATATGACCACACTCACCATCTCACTAAAAGTGGACACTCCTGGTCACCAAATTGATGGAATTTCCAGTACAACCAGCAGTTCTCTGGAACTCCAGTGGGTTTGGTAACATATTGAATTGAGAGTCATACAGTACTAAACTACAGTAAATATAAACATAAGGGAAAGGTTACAAATATAATGTGTCAAACATCATCTGAAATTTATGGGAGTGTCATAATCTTAATATCTGACAGAAACCTCACAAATATTCTAATTATATTGAAGCCATATAAAATAGATCCAAGTCAAAGGAAGTGGTCAAGTGAAGTACATAACCAAGGAGAAATATGCAGAAAAGAGTCCTGGTCCCTACTCAGTGACATCTTCAGGGCTCCTCCACTCACCTCTCTGGTATTATCAGGCTCCTATTCAGGTGCTGCCCATAGCCAGGCTTGCTCCACTCAGACTTCCACCTCTGGGTGTTTTGATTAAAGTTCACTGCACCATTCATGAGACGCAGGAAGTTGTTACAGATCCCAGAACTTCTTGCAAATCTTCCTCTGTCTGGTGTTTCTCATTTGATACTGATACTCTGAGTTCACATTCCTGTACAGATGCAGCCTGAGGTTCACTACTGTGGTTAAACTATTAGCTGCCCAGCCTCTGGCAATGGTGAGTGCAGAATATAAGTGAAGGGTCCCCAAACCCTGACCGGTCTTCTGCTGGTGGTCTCAGGGCCCATTTTCACAGAATCACTGAGGCCCTCGTGCCCGAGGTCTCCACTGTTCTTTTGTGAATTTTCTCCTGAGAGATATTGCCTGGGTAGCCAGCCCATCCCTCAGTATTTAAAGTCACAAGTCAGGTACAGCAAACAGATTGCGTGCCTCACTGTTCGCTGGCCATGCAGTTGGAATTGCTTCCCAGGGTGCAGGTGTGCCAAAGCTGACTTTGATATCCTCTAAGTTTAATAACATGGACTTCACACAGAGACCTTTGTTCAGAGAAGTAGTGAAAACAATTGCAGGGGCATTAAGCAAGATTATGGAAGCAAAGTGGGGCTTGGATTGCAAAGGGTTCCACTTGCTTTTTACAGCTAAACTGTACCCCTTCTGGTTGTTATTAGATCACCTGTGGAGATCTTTGAATTGACATCAGCTGTGCTCCCTGACAGATTTACTCAACTTCTCTGGGTGGGTCATCCTTGTAGAATGAGGGTGGCCCAGGTGATGCTCAAGTGAAGCCATTGATTGTTGGGATCTGCCCTGCCTGGTCTTAGGGAACTGTAACAGCCCTTGGCTAAGGCTGAGTAAGAGGTCTCTGAACCAGGAGACACTAAGGAGATAAAATGTATTTCCCTGGCATGAACACTGCTTGTTCTAATGCCTGGCTTCCTTTGTATGATCCGTAGTCAATGAGGGGTAACAATTCTCTAAGAAAAAGTATGAACCTAAGACAGGTGCAGTCACATGTGAATGCCCTAAGGGGAGGGACTCAATGGGCTGTGGAAATGAAGGGGTGATTGACATCAACCCCTACCCCTTGTCTTTGTCAAATCCTGAGTCCTTGAGAAGTCCAAGTCTCCTGTCTGCCTTTGTCTCCTCTGCTGGACTCAGGCCTGCAGAAATAACAAGGGAGGTGCAGTCCAGACCAGAGTTGGAGGAACTCCGGGGTAATCAAGCCTGAGACATACAATATGCAAAATACTGTGAGAACTGCTTGCTGGGGATGCTCTTTAATTAGAATATGAAGGCACAGGCAAGAAATGAAACTAAGCTTTTAGGTCCTGTAGTCTATTTAAATGATAATACCCCAAAATCTCAGCCCACAATCCTGGGGGGGACTCTGCCAGCCCCTTTGAAAGCTAACTACTTGTTCCATCTTCCCTGCCAGACTGTAAGGCAAAACCTGTATCTGTAGTCTTAATAAAAGCCTGCTTGGGCGGGAAAATGGGGCACTCTCCCCTAGAGATAGAGGCCATTTCATCCCTACTCCTCCACAGGACTCGTCATCCATGTGTATGTTTTCTCATGTTTTGACCATCTGCAGCAGTGATAGATACGGTGGCCCTGTATCGACCACAATTGATTAGCAGGAGGGCTCTGGAATATATCTGCGACAGGGGAGAGCAGGCCTTGTTCAGGGAAGAGAATGGAAAGCTCTGTTGGGGGTGGGGTTCGGGAGAGCTGCCCATGCTCTTCTTGCTGTAGCAGTTTGTGGTCCTCTGCGGGAGGAGAGAGCACATGAAGACAGAAAAACAAACTCAGTGTGGTCTCCCTGTAGCAGTCTTTGTCCTGCTTCTTTGTGATACAGGAGAGGAGAGGGTGGGCCTTTCATCATGTCTAGGCCCTTCTGACAATGACTGAGGCACATTTAGACAAAAGAGCTGTGCCTTTGAAGACACATTCTTGAAATGCTAACTTGACTCCTCAGCATATGGTGGATGGGAAAAAGAACCCACAGAAGGAGTAGGAGCAGGACCAGGAGAGTAAGGTGGCTTCTCAGGTAAAAGATGTGTTCTGGGTCAGAGTCCGTGCTTGCATTTCCTCCTATTATGATTGGATTACAAATCATCAACCTTTCCTTCTTTTCTTTGATGTTGTTTGATAGTGAGATTGTATTTTTCGTACTTCTTTCATCTTATATTTATGATTGTCAAGGGCAGTATTTTCTGCTCAGTCATTTTCTCCTTTGTCCCAGGTCCTTCTGTACATTCTTTTTATCTAGGCTTCCCCAAGTCAAGAAGTCCTGTCTATAATCAATAATCATCAAACTCTGAACTCATCTCCTCTGTGACAGGTCAACCTTGGACCACAGTCATGTGCAATATATTTTCTGGGTTGATCTCAGAGGCTCGGGTATTGCTGGAACAGGGATATATAAGGTTAAGTTCATATAGTTGCAGCATCACCTCTGTAGATCAGAGGTAAGAAAATGTAGATTTTCCAGTGAGAATCACTGTGAAAGTTCTGAAAAACAACAGTCAGTAGAATAGACTTTGTCACTCACTTAATAAGAAAGTCTTGATGTTTAATTACACAGTCAGTGTACTGTATATGAGAGGTACCTGTGTATTGACATTGAAAACCTGAATGTTTACTTATGATTATGTTCATATAATGACTTTCTTATTTATGTATTTCACCAGTAGTGTTTCACCATTAAGGACATATCTTTCTGCATGCCTCAGTCACTGAATATCCATTGTTCCAATCCACCCAATAGTCACCTGGCTGAGATGCTCTCTTCAGTGAAGAGTTACTTGTTTTTCTTTATCATTAACAAGAGTTTAGCAGTGAATTATTGAGGGATGTGAAAAAACTATCCCATCATCTCGACACTTTTGTTGTCTTTTCAACTTCTGTTTGCTTTGGAAAATTAAGGCCCTACATTTATTCATAGAGATCATTGGCTTTTGACATGAAAGATGTAATCAGTGGGGACTTGTTCCTGTAGATTTTTGTTACATTGCCCACTCATGTCACAGACATACTCTACATTATCACATTTTATATTTTCAGAAAAACTTACAGGAATCATGTTGTAAACATATGTTCAATTCAAATAAACTGGTAAGATCTAGCTCTGCACTAATGATACAAAAACATTCTCAAAGAAATAAGCTTCTAAGTAACCATAGTTCTAACTCCTTTTCTATCGGTATGTGTGTATTTCTCTTTATTGTATTTATAAAACACACAGGGTATCTTGGAGTGACAGACTCACCATATTTACAGAATCACAAAATAACCTTGATTTACATTGATATAAAAATGGTATGTTCTACTTCTTTCATTTCTACCAAGTTTCCACATGTAGAAGTATGTGTGACTGTATGCATAAAATGTTAACAATTGAGTTACTTTGTCTTTTTACTATTTTAAGGTGTTTTCATTCTTCTCAATTAGAAAAAGAGCAGTGAACATCCATGAAGTCTGTAGGTGTATTTGGCTATGTTTCCTTGAAAATCGTAGCTCAAATTTTGAGTAAAACAAAAAGGTTATCTTTTACTGCATGTTTCAGAAAATACTCTCATATCAAGAATAATCTTGTTCTCAAAGTAACTATACTAAATTTTCAAATAAAGTTCTGGCTGCTGTATTTCTTACATCTTGAGAAATGCAAATTTTATACAATTCATTCAACTGCAAATCATGTGTGACTTGTTTTCTGTGCCTTCCTCTTTGTGCCATTGAGAAGTATGGCACATGGCACAGAGACCTTGGCTTCATTAGTGAAGAATTATCTTGTCACTGCCAGCCAAAATGAAGGTATAGGTAGACATCCTTGGCTTTCTTGCACAAACAAAAGGATAGCAACCAATTTAAAAAGAACAAAACAGCAGAAGTGACAGATTGACAGGTTTGGAAATTGGACAACCAAGGAGATGAAGAAGAAACATTCATCCAGACTGATAGGAGGGACAGAGATAGTCAGAGTTTTGATGATTTGTAGGAAGATGTCGGCTGGCACACCAGGTGTATGAGGCAGCAGCTGGTGGACTCCGGTTGTGAGGCGGCAGTTGGTGGACCAGGTGGTATTGCATTCATGTCCACATAAACCAGGAGAACAATCGGGAAAGAAGACAGACAATGCAATCTAGGGTTCCAGCATGGGAACCTGAAGCCACAAAACGTGTGGCTATAAAACCTGTGAAGGTTGCAGGAGTGGAAGAAACTCGGAGTCTTGGAGAAGACTCTGTTGCAGGGCCCCATGCTATCCGAGGATGTACACAAAACCACTCAACACAGAATCATCACCAGAAAGGGCAATTTTCTTGATGGTATTGGAAGAATTGAGTAAAAGCTGGGTCAGAGATGAGCTAGCAGGATTGTTCCCTCTCTGACGCCTCCCCGTCAAACAACACCACAACCCAGCAAAGTGGGTTGTCCTGCCATGGATAAAATAACTAAGGTTCCATCCCTTGGGATGGAACAGGTGAAACAAGACAAAGAAATATGGCCCAAATGAAAGAACAGATCAACATTCCAGCAAAAGTTACCTGGATTCTGTAGCTTAGGGAATGAAGTGACAGCCTGTGAACCAGAGTGTTACCAGTCCGTATCCCATTCAGAGCACATGCCTGGTTTGCTGGCCAGGTCCAGTATGGCACACGCTGCAGGCAACCACTCATGGATGTTTCTCTTGATCACTTTCTTCCTCCCAACTCACTCTGTAAAAACAAATAAACTGTTTTTTAAAAGAACTAAGGACTTTCTAGGTAGCCAACAAAACAGATGCAGATTTCACAACACTCATAATTAGGACAGTCACAGAAACGTTTGAGTAGAGCTGCAAAATAAAGGAGGAAGTGCAGGCTCTGCAAGGTGAAATACAGAATCATATACAGGGTACCAACAGGGAAAGGAATGAAACAGGGACTCAAATCAATAATTTGGACCAGAAGGAATAAATAAACATTCAACCAGAGTAGACTGAAGAAAAAATGGTTAAAAAATGAGGATTGGCTGAGTTAGCTCTGGGACTACTTGAAACCTTTCCAATCCTGTTTTTCGAGGTGTCAGAAGGAGAAGAGTAACAGCACAAAATGGAAACCTGTTTTGAAAAACTTACTGAGTCCGGTGGAGGAAAAGACATGCAAGTAAGGGAAGCTCACAGAGATTCAAAGAAGTGGGACCCAAGAAGGAACACACCAAGACACATCAAATTTCATTGCCCAAGATAAAAGATAAGAAGAGAATCTTAAAAGCAACAACACAAAAACAGTTACTACAAAGGGGTTCCCAGAATACTCACAGCTGATTTGTCAAAAGAAACATTGCAGGCAAGAAGAAAATGGAAAGAAGTATTCAAAGTCATGTAAGGAAGGGACCTATGTCTAAGATTAACCTAACCAGCAAAACTATCACTTAGAATGGAAGAGCAAATCAAGTGCTTCCCAGATAAGGACAGGTTAAAGGAATTCATCACCACCAAGACTTTATGTGAAATGTTCAAGGCACTTAACTTAAGGAAAAGAAGATGATCAAAATATGAACAATGAAATGGCAGCAAACTCACAACATTAACAACGGAACTATAGAAGCAAAACCAAGAGAAAAATAAACTAAGCAAAAAACTAGAAGAGGACCAAAATCCCCGAAATGTGAATCATATAGAGGTCGGCGGCAAGGGAAGAATGGGGGAGAAAGATACAGGGAAGAAGAAGCATAAATGCTGGGTACAAAATACACGGGAAATTCAAAACAGTATACTAAATGAGCAGTCATAGAATTATTTGTATGATCCATGGGCATGAACTTAGTGGTGGAAGCATGCAGGGAAGGGGGCTGCAGGCAGAGGGGGATAAAGCACAAAAATAAGGGACAATTATAAGAGCATAATCAATAAAACATACTTAAACAAGTGAGATTGTAAAAATATGTGAAAACACAGGCCTCGAGGACAACTACTAAAGCACAATCTGCATTTTAACACAACTATATCTTTGTTGCCTGAATGAAACCTAAAGTAGTTACTTAAACTTACAACTCACCATGCCTTTAGTAGCTGAGCAGTATACACAGCTGTTTTTGAATGATACAATGACAACACTCAACAATCCATATGCCTGTGTGTGTTCCTTCATTTTAAAAATTTAGTTTCCTGAAAAGTAATGTCTTTGCATTGGATTTGTAGGCATGTACTATCCTCATTTGTTGATGTTACAAAATACATTAGAATGTTAGAGAGTCAAAGTGGCCTTCCTGAATGATTCGGTAAGGTCAAGACCACCTCTAACACTTCTCCTGTTAGATGACAGTGAGAACTCTTTTGTGTCTCCTTGGTAAATGTGCCTCATTTTTTTTTTTATTTAGCTCCCTTTGACCTTCAAGGATGTGTCAGTAGATTTCTCTTGGGAGGAATGGGAATGTCTGGACCCAGGTCAGCGGAAATTGTGCTTGGATGTGATCCTGGAGAATTACAGTAACCTGGTCTCCCTGGGTGAAGCTGACTGCCTTCACAGTTCCCTCTCCACACACAGAACTTTGCTTTCTTTATTTAATATCTTTTTTGGACTCCACTTTTTCTGGTAGACTTTCAGATTCATGCTCACAATGGAGAATTTGTAGGTTTTTTCATGCAGAACATAAAGAGTTTGAGAACTATAGTAATTAGGAAATCATTGTCTGAAAAATTGACCTGCTGTTCAAATAATTAAGGTGCTGTCAGCAAACAGGATTTTGGGAAAATGGTCTTCTAGAATTTTTTTTTAAATTTTCCTTCAGTGTTCTTAAGTAAGCACAATGTAGATTGGAAATCTAATGTAGATTGGGGAATCTATAAAAAATAATAATATTTACTTTGTACAAAGGTCTTGTTGTTTCTAAGCCTGTGGTGGTCACATTTTTGGAGCAAATGAAGGAGCGCTGGGATGTCTGCAGAAAGACATCAATATCAGCCCCCCCCCCACAGGGAGGTGGAAATAGAAATGCAGATGTCCCAGGTGAGAAACCCAAGGGTCACAGAGCAAACCAGACCTTCAAGTGTGGTTTGGGAAGCTGTGCTTCAATTGAAACAATTTTGAAAAGCTCAGGCTTATTTCTGTTGCTGTCATAGAGGGTCATCTGATTTTCATCAGTGGCCCCAGGCTCCTACATGCTTTCAGAATTCTGTTATTACTCCCCTGATCTGTGTTATCCTATTAGCACTTTTGGCCAAATCCCTCCCTCTCTAAAAATAAATAAGTACTATCCATAAAAAACCTATGCAGTGTATACAATTAAGTTATTTTTGAACTCTAGGGTCACCAACTTCTGGCTCCTCTTTCATTGCTTTGTGGATTTGGAAAATCTGTTCATGTTGCTGAGAAATTGGACTTTGAGCCTCGTTTCTCTTCTAAGTTTTGTTTTTCTGCCAAGAATGGGGTTCGTGAAGGAAGTGGTTGAGATCCTGGAATTTGACGTAGAAGTCCCAGGAATCCTGGGTACAGGGGTCATTTTTGTGTAATGCAATATTTAACACTGTGGAGGCTTCAAAGAAGACCCTACAAAGTTTAGACTCACTGATGTTCTTGTAGCACAAAGTTCCTTCCTAATCAGAGACAATCTACTTTTCTGTTTGACTCCAAAATGTCCTTGTGCAACTGTACTGTAGTTTCTTAATCCATTCATTTACTTATGGGAACTTAGTTTGCTTCCAGCATTGGGCTATTGTAAAGTGTGCTGCTATAAACATTGGGGCTCATAGTTTGTTTCAAATGTGTGTGTCAGGGTTGTTAAGGTCAAAGGGGTTCCCAACCTTTAGGACAGCATAATGATAATGAAATAAGCCAGGCAGTGAAAGACAAGTACCATATGATCTCACCTTTAAGAGGAAACTAATCAAAATAGACAATTAGGCAAAATATAACAAGATATATTGATATAAGGAACAAACTGAGAGTGAGCAGAGGGCAGATAGGAGGGGATAATGGGGGAAAGAGGGGTAGGGTTTTCAGAAACATGTATAAAGGAATCATACAAAAAATAAAGGGGGGTAAGATCAATATGGGGAAGTAGGGATGGCTGTGTGTGGGGAATGATGAGGAAAATGAAGACAACAGCATTTGAACAACAATAAAAAAATGTGGAAAGAACATGTCAATTTAGTTTGCCTGTGCCACTGAGTGAGAAGTATAGAGCGTGCAGAGGGCAGATCCAGCCTGTTTGAGAGATTTAGGAGAGTGGGCACCATGAGGCAAGAGGGGCCATTTGTATGCAAAAGACACTGGATATGGTTTGGGTGAATTCTCTACTGGAGTGGATCACAATCTCAGGGAATCACTAGGACAGGGCTGTAGCATTAGCCAGGTAGGTGAGGACTCAGATACAGTGCCCTCTAGGTCTGTTGTGGGGAGGGCTCAGCAGGGAAGAATGGCCTCAGATGACTTCTGTGTGGAAGAATGCTGCCCCTATGCCTAAGCCCTGAAGCCAGACAGTTGAGACCCTCCCTGAATGTCCCTAGCACCTTTCAATCTGCTGTCCCAAGGCTGAAGGTCAGAGCTTGTAAGTCCCTGTAAGTCTGTGGCAGGCCCTTTACGAGAAAGACTTAGACTCCAGCATCTCTGAGTCTCAAAAAACTATTTGTGCTGCTGGTTTTCCAGCATGATTCCTTTTATATGACAAATTCTCCAAACATGTTGGTTGATTTTTTAAGCATTTATCTGCATGTTTGGAAAGTAAATGATAGTTTTAAGATCAGTACTTAAGACACTGTGGGATGCCATTCAAATATAAATCACCATATGGCAATCACCATTAAATTTAAGTGTGCATTTGTCTGTTTTTTTTTCCCTTACATTGTTCAGTTTGGACTTATCTTGTTTCTTTCTGTGCATTTTTAATGTCCAGTGGCTGCTTGATCCTTTCAGTTACAAACATAATTTTCATTTTTTATTTGTCCATGGCTGAATTTCTATTCTCTCTATGTCAGATATAAACTTTTCTAAATATGCCCCACCTGGTGTTGGTCCCTGGCTTGAGGGCTGGCTTGGGAACCAAAGTTTCCTGGTTTGATTCCCAGTTGGGGCACATACCTGAGTTGTGAGCTAGGTACCCAGCAGGGGGCCCCTGTGAGGCAAACTCAAATTGAGGAGGTCCCCTCCACTCCCCTCTGTGTAAAAATAAATAAATAGAATCTTTAAAAAAACTGCATTTGTAAATTGAATGTAATGTTTGACAAGATTCGATCTGTGCTTTCCTGTCCCTCTGTGGCAACCTGTGCCTGTGTTGTTATCTGTCATGCTGTGCTCTGAAGGGATGTCCAATACATTGCCCAGCTAGCAATCCCAGCCTGCATAGGAGGGCGGTGCACAGCTTCACTAGTTAGGTCACAGAGCATACACCTGCCCCACCACAGTGTCCACATGGGTGCTCGGGTATGACCTGTACAATGCCAGTGATTACACAGTGCCTTCTATGGGGAATCCCTTGTGAAAACTGACATTCAGATCATCTCAGGCTAGCTGGTGCTATGGAAATGTCACTCTATGTTCTGACTTATCTCCAAACACCTTGTACATGTAGCACCTGAGGTCATAGAAGATTATGGAGGAAGTATTGGTGTTGTATTGTTCAATTTTGGCAAAGGAAAGTTTGAAGTTCAAAAGGGTGAGCACATTGTAGGGCGCATTTGTGAATGAGTTCATTATCCAGAAATAGAGGAAGTTCAAGATTTCATTGATGCCAAACAGGGTTCCAAAGGCTTTGAATCCAATGGAAAGAACTGAATCTATGCAAGGACAGAAAATGACAAAACATACTTTAAAAAAAAAAAAAAAAAAACACTAAGAACCTTTTAGTGTTTTTGTGTTTTGGTGCTTAATCAAGCTTTAGCTTCCAAAAACACTTAGTTCTGGACTTATGGCCAAGATGGAGGTGGAGGTAAACACAATGTGCCTCCTTTCACAACCAGAAGAAGGACAATGATAATTTAAAAACAGAACAACCAGAACTGACATAAAATCGGAGAGTATGGAAGTCCAACAACCAAGGAGTCAAAGTTGACACATTCATCCAGACTGGTAGGAGGGGTGGAGTCTGGCAGCCAGCATGGAGAGGACTTGCAGCAAGGTGGTGGCTAGAGGACTGGGGCAAACGAGGTGGTGGCTGGTGGATCCAGCGAGGCAGCAGATTGTAAAAATGAGTGCACAGGATGCAGGTAGCCGACAAGGAAGTGGCTGGCAGACCAAGCAGTCTCACATTCTTGAGAAGATAAACCAGGTGAAACAAAGTGGGACCAGGACAGACCCCACAACCCAGAGTCCAAGCTCAGCAAAATAAAGGCTCAAACCACTGATTGAAAACACCTGTGGGGATTGAGGCAGCAGGGGGTGAAACTCTGAGTCTCACAGGAAAGTTTGTTAGAGAGACCCACAGGGACCTAGAACTTATTTAAAACCACCCACAGAGGAATAAGCACCAGAAGGGCCCACTTTTCTTGTGGGAAGCAGGAGAAGTGACCGAAATGTGGCAGAGAGTGGAGCAAGTGCCATTGTTTCCTCTATGACCCTTTCCCCACATGTAGGGTTACAACCCAGCAACATGGGTTACCCTGCCCTGAGTAACACATAAGGCTCTGCCTCACACAATGTAACAGGTGCATCAAGACAAAAAAAAAAAAAAAATGGCCCTACCAAAAAAAAAAAAAAAAAGATAAAATCTCCAGAAAAAGAAAAAAATACAACAAAATGACAAAGAGATAGCCAACCTATCAGATGCACAGTACAAAACATTGCTAATCAGATGGTCACAAATTAGAAGAGAAAAAAAAATGAAGCTACACTAAGTGAAATGAAGGAAAATGTACAAGGAACCAACAGTGACAGGAAGGAAACTTGGATTCAGATCCACAGTGTGGATGAGAAGGAAGAAAGAAACATCCAATCAGGAAAGAATTAAGAAACAAGAATTCAAAACAATGAGGAGAGGCTTAAGAATGTCCAAGAGATCTTTAAACATTCCAGCATCCTAATTATAGGGGTACCAGAAGGACAAGAGGAAGAGCAACAAGTGGTAAAGTTATTTGCACAAATAATGGATAACTTCCCCAATCTGGCAAAGGAAAGAGACTTCCAGGAAGTCCAGGAAGCTCAGAGTCCAAAAGAAGTCCAAGGAGGAACACACCAAGGCACATCGTAATTACACTAGCCAAGATAAAATTATGGAGAAAAGCCAAGAAACAGCAAGAGATGAAGAGATAGTTACCTACAAAGGAGTTCTGAATAGACCGTCACCTGATTTCTCAAAAGACACCTTTGAGGCAAGAAGGGGATGGAAAGCGGTATACAAGTAGTGAAAAAGGCAAGGACCTATATCCAAGATTGCTCTATCCAGCAAAGGTTTCATTTAACATGGAAAGACAGATAAAGTGATTCTCAGATAAAGTCATGTTAAAGAAGTTCATCATCACCAGCCATTATTATATAAACTGTTAAGAGGATTTATCTAAGACAAAGAAGATAAAGAATATTAACAGTAAAATGACAGCAAACTCACACTTATTAACAACCACAGCTAAAACAAAGTCAAAAGTAAACTAAGCAAACAACTAGAACAGACAGGAACAGGACCACAAAAATGAATATGACATGGAAGGTTCTCAACAGGGGAGTGGGAGGCAGACACAGGGAAAAAATAAAGGGCATAAGTAGCATAGATTGTAGGTAGAAAATATAGTGAGGTTAACAATAGTCTGGGAAAAGTAAAAGCCAAAGAACTTATAGGTATGACCCATGGACATGAACTAAAAGGGGGGAATGTGGGTTGGATGGGTGTGCAGAGTGCAGGGGAGTAAATGGGGGAAATGGGACAACTGTAACAGCATAATCAATAAAATATATTTTAAAATACTTAGTTGTCTTCTTGACCAAGGACAGGTAAATTTTTGTGTAGTTCTGCATTTAAATGTTGTATAAATCTGAATGGTAACCTAACCCAGATTAATTTTTCAGTCAACTGTCCATCAGTAACTGATTCCCCCCACAACACTGTCATGTCATTTATTAAGTGTCCCCCCTTGAGCAGCTTATTTTTTAGATAGCTTCATAAATAGTAAGCAAAGCTTGCAGAAGGCTGTACTTGAACAACATTAATATGAATCAATCAATCAATCAACCAATCAGTAAATTACCTTGAAAAAAGAGAAAAAAGTAAATGATAAGCAAACCATTTATACAATGGATTTGCATTTTTTCACAGATCATTGCATAAACTGAACTAAAAGATAATGAAACATTAAGAAAAAGAAACAAGTTATAGGTTTATATATATATTTTAAATTTGGATAAGAAACCATGCAAATAAAAATCTACTTTCTTGCCTATCTCTAACGGTACAGTTAAGTCATATTAAGTATACTGCTTTAATTGTGTATCTGAATTCTGGAAACCTCCATTTGGCAGAAATGTGCCAATATCCATGAAAAAAAAAAAAAAAACACTTTCTCATTTTACTTAAAACCAACGACCAGGTCACTACCTTTTATTTTCTCTGAGCTGAACTCCATTAGATCTCATCAAAGTGGAGGACTGTAGCCCGTGTCTTTGTGACTCATGTGCTTCACTCAGAACATGTAGTTTGACTTGGTGGTGTCAGATGAAAACATGGTTTCTATTTCCTGGCAGAGCAGTATCCCATCGTGTGTGTGTGTGTGTGTGTGTGTGTGTGTGTGTGTGTATTACATTTTTTTATCTTTTTAAAAGTTTGTATCTGTTTATTTTTAGAGAGGGGGAAGGTCAGAAGAAAGATAGGGAAACACCAATTTGTGTTTGCCCCTCATCTGCCCCCTAGAGGGAACCTGGCCCACAACCTAGAGATGAGTCTTCACATGGCATTAAACCAGCAACTCTGTTGTTCATAGGCCAGCAGTCCATCCGGGAACCACCCTGACTGGTATCAGAAGCTGAAACCCCCACCTATGGTAAGGCTAAGGGAACACCCTTGGAACTGTAAGCCAGCAAGGAGACAAAAGTTTATCTCCCTGGCAGGAATGCTGCTTCTGCTGCTTCATTCATAACTGAACCCCAAAGCTTGGTCGGTTAGCCAAAGACAGGTAAGATTCCCCAAGGGGGGAACAACCTAAGACAGGCATGATCACTTGGGAGGCCCCCCAAAAGAAGGACTTTGGAGGCTGCAGCAAAAGGGGGTGATGGACCCTGGCTCCTCAGCTTTGACATAGCCTGAGTTCTCATCTTCTGGGAGAAAATCTCCTTATCTCTTGGTTGCCTTAGTTCCAGTGCTCCACCTAAGCCTGAAACAATGACAGGGTGTTGCAGCTCTGTGCTGAAAAGGGCAGATTCCATGGGTGATCAGGCCTAAGAAAGAATATATAAATTACTGTGAAGCCTGCTTTGTTTAGAATGCTATCAGTTGAATGAGAAGGGTCCTAGGAGGAAGTCTTACAGTTCTTTTACCCCAACTCAAAATAGACCCTCAGATTTCCTTGTTTTCTATGGTTCCTTACTTCCCCCTAATGAGTACTGTACTTTAACTGAATTATTATGCAAAATGAGCCTAATAAAAGCAGGTATGGACGGTAAATCAGCATGCTCCTCACTAGAAGGGGTGGCCATTGTGTTCCTACTTCTCCACAGAAATTAGTTTGTCTCTATGCATGTTTTTTCTCATGCATTTTTCGTGGAGCCATCTGCAGCATTCCATGATCACTGCTGGCTGGTGGCCCACACATCACCACTGAGCCACAGCAGCCAGTGCTATATATACTACATTTTTAAATATATTAATCCATAGACCTGTGGGTAGTTTCTACCCACCAGGGTTTTGTGAATAGTGCTTCAGTTGACACAGGTATGCAAATGTCTCTCGTAAATCTTGAACTGAGCATTTTTGGGGTGATATAACCCCTTACCTTTGTGTGTCTAGATGACTCTAACCAACTGTGCACTGGGTCAAACAGATGAAATTGTCTTAATTCGATGAGGTTAGGTTTTTCATGTCTTGATATATTAGTTCTTTAGTACAAAACAAGATTTCATTTTATATAATTCAGTTTACTTATCTATTCGCCTATTGACAGATCCCTTCTTGTTTAGAATTTGTGGAATTTATGGATGAAGCTTCTAAAAACAGTTCCTTGTAGGCTTTTGTATAGATAAACGTTTTAGCTCCTTGGTTCAATACTATGGAGCGTACTTTGTGGACTACATAATAACTGTATATTCAGTTGTGTGAAGACTTCCAAACTCTTTACAAGTGGCTGTAGCATTTTTCATTTTCACCAACAAGGAGTGAGAACCCTGTTTGTTCCACACCCACAGCAGCATAGGCTCTTCTCAGTGATCTGGATTCTGACCGTTCCCATAGGGGTTTCATGATGCTTGAATGTGCATTTTCTTTTTTTTTTTTTAAGATTTTATGTATTTATTTTTAGAGAGGGAAGGGAGGGAGTAAGAGAGAGAGAGAGGTAAACATCAATTTCCGTTTGATGGGGGCTGTGGCCTACAACAAAGGCATATGCCCTGACTCAGAATCAAACCTGCGACACTTTGGTTCTCAGCCCATGGTCAATCCACTGAGATACACCAGCCAGGTGAATGTGCACTTTTTAAAAATTTTCCCTTTTAATATCTATTATGAAAAAGACATGAAATATGGAGAGTCTTCTGGACACCACCTCCTTATCTATCATTTTATAGTTACTTGTCTATTTGTAGAGATGGCTAATGGAGAAGGGAGAGAAATATCAATACATAAGAAACACACTGATCAGTTACCTCCCACACACAACCAAATGGGGATCTGGCACACAACCCAGGGCTATGCACTTAACAAGATTCAACCTTTTGCTTCAAAGGCAGGTGCTCAGTCCACTGAGCCACACAAGTCAGGGCTTACAAATATTTTTTTTTTCAGCTCATGGCTTCTCTTTTTTCCTCATGATGGTCATTGCCTTTCGGTTTGTTTGTTTTATTCCTTACTGTTTACTTTTAGACATGGTGTAAATGTTAATACTAAGAATTGAGAGACAATGTTTGTTAATATATGCCTTGAAAAGTATTCAGTGGACCTAGCTGGCATGTCTCAGTACATAGAGTGGCAGCATCCCAGCCAAAGGGTCCCCAGTTGGATTCAAATCTAGGGCACATGCATGGGTTATGAACCAGAACTTCAGTAGGGGTTGCGCAAGAGGCAACCACACATTGATGTTTCTCTCTCTTTCTCTCTCTGTCGCCCGCTCTAAACATAAATAAATACAATCTCTATAAAAAGTGTACAGTGTATACCATTATGTTTCCTTCATTGTTCAATAACATGAAAGTTATATTTGCAGTCTTTTTTTCTCATGTTTTCAAAAACACACCATGAGTCATGGCTACAAGGAGATGTTTTGAGATATATATATATATTTTTTTTTCACATTAAACAAGGTCTGTTCAGAAGGTATCCAGACATATACTATGAAAACTAAAAACATTTACTGAAAGGGATACAAGAAACACTACACATAGGACAATGACACCTCACTGGGTTTCAAAGTAGGCACCTTGGGACCTTAAACAGTTTTCCCAGGTACCATCAGCTGCCGTGTCATATTTTCCTGAATGGCATAAACAGTGTGAAATCTCTTTCTTTTCAAAGGTGATTTTAGTTTTGGGAAAACTAGGAGTTGTATGGCACCAAATGTGGGCTATAGGGAAGCTGAGTGACCTGGGTGATTTGATGTTTCACTAAAACACTCTGCATGAGATATGATGCATGAATAGTGCCTTCTAGTGATGAAGTTAACATTCTCCAGTTGCCCATCATGGCAGTCTTTGAGCCATCAGAGTAGTCCATGGAGAAATGTTGAACCTTATCAGATGCAGATCCATGGCTCTACTCTCCCAGTCATTTTCGATATGAAGCTCCAAAGTACACGTGATGACTCATCAGTGTCTACTGCCCCCACTGAGTACTACAGTGAAGTCACCTTTCACACATTCACATTCCAGTCCACTGTCCTTGGCTGCCAGGATACATTGATGAGTAGCACACCTTTCTTGTTATGTTATACTAACAATTGTTGGACTTTTCCTGGAACACCTCTATTGTCACGAAAATAAAATCATTTTTCATTCTATTCTTCATCTCTACTATTGTAAATAATGCTACAGTTGATATAAAGGTGTATATGCCATTTGAAATGTGTGTACTCATACTCTTTGGATAACACCCACAAATGGAATTGCTGTCCTGTGCTACTTGTTTCTAACTATTTGAGGAACATCCAGCTTGTTTTCTTCAGTGGCTGCACCGATTTCTTTATAATCTCACCAACAGTGCATGAGGGTTCTCCTTTGCCCTCATGATTGCTGGTAGTCATTCTTTGATGATTTACTGAGCATTGCCATTGTGAGAGGTGTGTTGTGGTATTTCCTTGTAAACTCTATTTGCATTTATCTGATGATGAATGGTACTGAACACCTTTTCATATGTCTATTGTCCATCTTTATGTCCTCTTCATAGAAATATCTCTTGAGGTCCTCTGCCCATTTTTTCTTGTATTGTATGCTATTTATATTTTTTCATTTTTAATTTAATTCATTTATTTTTAGAAAGGATAATGAAGAGAGAAAGAGAAAGAGAGAAACCGCGATGAGTGTTTGTCTCTTACACACCTCTAATTGGGAAAGTGGCCCACGTTAAAAGGTGTTCTTTTATTGAAGAGTTAATAGATTTCCTTTATCATTAATGAAACTGTAGCAGTGAATTATTGAGGGATATGAAAAAAATATTGCACTTCAAGCAGACACTTTTGTTGTCTTTTTAACTTCTGTTTGCTTTGGAAATGAAGGACTTACAATTATTTCATGGAGATCATTGGTTTCTGACATGAATGATGTAATCAGTGAGGTTGTATTACTGTACACTTTTCTTATTTTGCACACTCATGTCGCTGACACACTCTACATGATCACTTTTTATATTTTCAGGTGATTTTACAAGAATCATATAATAACTGTGTATATAATTGTACTTCAATTGTTAAGATCTAGCTCTCCACAAATGATACAGAAACATTTTCAAAGAAATAAAACACTAAGAAATAATAGCTCTAACTTCTTTCTATTATTATGTTTGTATTTCATTTTTTACTTTTTTTTCATTTTAATTTTTGTTCCAGTACAGTTTTGAGTCTTAAGCATTCCTCCAGAATAGTAGGAAGAAACAATAATAGAAAACATGAGGAGAGGCTGAGTGACCTCTGGGACAACTTTAAACCTTCCAACATTCTAATCATAGTGTTACCAGAAGGGGTAGAGGAAGCTACCAAATGAAAAACTGATTTGAAAAATAATGAAGGGAAACATACCATGTCTGGTGAAGGAAGGAGGCATGCAAGTAAAGGAAGCTCTGAGAGTCCCAAAGAAGTTGCACCCAAGGAGGAACACACCAAGACAGATCACAATTCCATGACCCAAAGCAAAAGACAAGGAAATAATCTTAAACCCAGCAACACAAAAGGAGTGTTACCTACAAATGGTTTCCCATGTCATTGGCAGCTGATTTGTCAAAAGAAACTTTGCAGGCAAGTAGGGGCTGGAGACAAGTATTTGAAGTCATGTAAGGAAGGGACATACATCCAAGATTAATTTAACCAGCAAAGCTATCATTTAGAATGGAAGGGCAAACAAATTGCTTCCCAGATAAAGTCAAGTTAAAGGAGATCATCATCAACAAGCCCTAATATGAAATGCTCAAGGCACTTAATCTAAGAAAAAGAACATGGTCAAAAATATGAATTGTGAAATGACAATAAATTCACACTATTAACACCTGAACCTATAAATCAAAACCAAAGTAAACACACAATAAACAAACAACTAGAAGAGGAATAAATTCACTGAAATGGAGATCCTATGGAGGGTGAAGAGTGGGCTAGGGGCCAGGGGAGAATGGGGGAGAAGGTACAGGGAAGAAGTATAAATGGTGGGTACAATATTGGGGGGAGAATTTAAAATAGTATAAGAAATAGAGAAGTAATAGAACTTATTTGTATGACCCATGGTCATGAACATATTCAGGCAATTGTAGAGCAAGGGGTTTGCAGGATGGATGGGGAAAAGGGGAGTAAAATGGGACAATTGTAACAGAATAATCAATCAAACATACTTAAAAAAGTGACATTCTGAAAAATGAGTAAACACACGCCTCACCCACAACTCTTAAATCAAAATGTGCATTAAAAAATGACATTATTTGTTCCCTGAATGAAACCTAAAGAAGTCACTTACACTTTCAACTCACCATGCCTTTTGTAGCTGAGAAGTATACACAGCTGATTCTGGATGATACAAATACAATACTCAATAATACATATGCTTGTGTGTGTTCCTTCATTTTAAAGTTTATTTTCCTGAATGGTAATGTCTTTGCATTGGAATTGTAGACATGTATTATCCTCACTTGTTGATGTTACAAAATACATTAGAGAGTGTCAGAGGGTCAAAATGGCCTTCCTGAATGATGCAGGATATCTCCTAGGTGAAAACCACTTCTAACACATTTCATGCCATATGACACTGAGGACAGTGCTGTGTCTCCTTCATAAATGTGTCTCTTTCTTTTTTCCAGGAACCTTTGACCTTCAAAGACGTATCAATAGATTTCTCTCAGGAAGAGTGGGAATGCCTAGACCCAGTTCAGTGGAAATTGTACTCAGATGTGATGTTGGAGAATTACAGCAACCTGGTCTCCCTGGGTGAGGCTGACTTCCTTCTCATTGTCTTCTCCAGCCACAAGATTTTTTGCATATAGCATCTTTTGCAGACTTGACTTTGTATGGTAGACTTTCAGGTTCATAATCACGAGAGAACTTGGAGGTTATATCCTGTAGAAAATAAAGGTTTCAAGAACTATGGTCCTTAAAAACCTGTTGAAAATGTATGTATTATTAGAACAATTAAGGTGTTTCAGAAAACAGGACTTTGCAAAATAATCTTCTAGAATATTTTACTTTTCCTGCAGTGTTCTTACCTAAGCACAAAGACTAGAAATTGGAATCTGAAAAAAAAATAATAACGTTTATTTTGTAGACAGGTCTGGTTGTTTTGAAGCCAGTCCTGGTCATATTTTGGAACAAATGCAGGAGAGCTGGGATGTTTCCAGAAAAAAAAAAATCAATATCCACCCCCCCAGGTGTGTGAGAGTGCAGATGCAGATGTCACAAGTGAGTAACACAAAGGTATCAGAGGATGTCAGAACTTCCAGTGTGGTTTTGAAGCTGTGCTTCAGTGGAGAGAATTTTGAAAACACAGGCTTATTTCTGTTGCTGTCATAGAGCGCCAGCTGGTCTCCAACAGTATCCTATGCTACTACATGCTTTCAGAATTCTGTTTTGACTCCAATGACCTCTGTTATCCTACTAGCAGTTTCCACTAAAGCCCTCCCTCTCTAAAAATAAATGCACACAATCTTTAAAAAGAGTGTTCAGTGTATACAGTTAAGCTATTTTGGGATTGTGATGGTAACCATGGCCAGACTCCTCTTGTATTCTATTGTGGACCTGAGATAATCTGTGCATGTTGCTCAGAATTTGTATGCTAAGCCTTCTTCTCTGTCTCTCTTTTTTTATTTCTTTTTGTGCATGAACAGGGTTTATGAAGGAAGTGCTTGAGATCTTGCAGTTTGTCACAGAAATCCCAGGAAGCCTGGGGACATGTGTCATGTTTTCATACTTACATATTTTAACCCCCTTGGGAATTCAAACAAGTCCCTACAAAGTTTATTCTTGTGGTTTTCTTGTATGACAATGCACCTTTCCAATCTGACAGAATCTACTTTTCGGTTTCACTAAAAAATGTCCTTGTGCTTGTGCACCTGTACTGGAGTTTTCTAATCCATTCATTTCCTGGTGGGCACTTAAGTTTCTTCCAGCATGTGGCAATTGTAAATTCTGCTGCTATGAACATTTGTGTGCATAGGTTCTTTAGAATAGGTGTGTCAGGGTTCTTAGGGTAAAAGGATCTCCTAACATTTGGGATAGCGTGGATGGATCTGGAGAACACTATGGTAATGAAATAATCTAGGGGGTGAAAGACAAGTACCACATGATCTCATCTATAAGAAAAAAAAATCAACAAAATGAACAAGCAAGCAAAATGTCACCAGAAACATGGACATAAAGAACGAACTGACAGTAACCAGAAGGGAGGTGGAAGGGATAATGGGAGTAGAGGGCAAGGATTTTCAGGAAGATGTACAAAGGACACTTGGAAAAAACTGAAGGTGGGGATCAATGTGGGGAAGTAGGGATGGCTGTGTGGGGGAGTGATGAGGAAAATAGAGACAACTGTACTTGAAAAACAATAAAATGTGGAAAGAAAATGTCCTTTTGCTTTCCCACAGCCACCGAGTGAGCAATACAGAGCATGTAGAGGGCAGATTCAGCCTCTTTGAGACATTTAGAAGAGTCTGCACCATGAGGCAATAGGGGCCATTTGTATGGAAAAACCTACTGGGTATGGCTTGGGTGAATTCTCAAGTGGAGTGGGGCAATGACTGTGGGAATCACGAGGACTGAGGGAATCACTACAGCATTAGCCAGGTTCGAGGGGATTCAGATATACCTTAAGCTCTTTTGTGGGGAGGGCTCAGCAGGGAAGAATGGCCTCAGATGACTTCTGTGTGGGAGAATGCCCCACCTCCAGCATAAGCCCTGAAGACAGGCAGTTGAGACCCTCCCTTAATGTTCATAGAACCTTTCAATCTGCTCTCCCAAGGCTGAATGTCAGAGCTTGTGAGTTTGTGTAAGTCTGTGTCAGGCCCTTTAAGAGAAAGACTTGGACTCCAGCATCTCTCAGTCTCAGTCAGTCATCATCTTACTGTTTTTCCAGGGTGATTCCTTATATATGATAAATTTTCCAAACTTGAACCTTTTAGGTTTTTTTTTTTTTTTTTTTTTTACATATTAGGAAAGTAAATGATAGTTTTAAGATCAGTACCTAAGACATTGCGGGACTCGATTCAAATGGTAATGAGCCATATGGCAGTTGCCATTAAATTGAAGAGCACATTTGTCTGGTTTTTCCTTACAGTGTTCATGAAGTATCTTGATTTATTCTGTGTTGCTTGATGGTTAATCTCTGTTTGGTCTTTTGAGTTACAGAAATAGTCTCCCTTTTATATCTGTCCATGATTGAATTCCCTTTGGGGGCACATGCATGGGTTATGAGCTAGGTACCCAGCAGGGGGCGCATGTGAGGCCACCTCACTTTGATGTTTCATGTTCCTCCTCTCCCCTCTGTATAAAAATAAATAAATAAAACCTTTTTTTAAAAAGCTGTTCTAAGTTGAATGTAATTTTTGAAATGAGATGATTCAGGCCTTCCTGTTTCTCTGTGGCAACCTGTGCCCACATTCTGCTCTGGCATGCCATGGCCTGAAGAGTTACACACCATCTCCTCCAGCAAGCAGTAGTGTCCTGCAGATGACCCTGGTTCAGGGATACCTTTCCTTCTGCTCTGGGAGCACGCCACCCTTGCGACCAGCAGGTGGCTGTGATCTGTACAGTACCAATGCTCACACACTGCCACCTATGGAGAAAGCCCTTGTGAAAACTGACATTCAGATCTCTCTTGCTGTTGTGTGCTGTTGGGTGCTATGGAAGAGTAGCTCCATGTTCTCACTTGGCTGAAAAACACTTCCTAGATGTAGCAGCTAGTGTCATAGATGAAGATTATGGAGGAAATACTGGTGTTGTACTGTTCAATTTTGGCAAAGGAAACTTTGAAGTTGAAAGGGTGACTGCATTGCACAGCTCATTTGTGAACAGGTTTATTATCCAGAAATAGGGGAAGTTCAAGATTTGGAAGACATTGAATGGGGTTCTGGAGGTTTTGATTCCACTAGAAAGAATTGCAATATATGCTGAGAACAGAAAGTAGCAAACATACTTTTTTTCTTAAAAATAATAAGCTTTTGTTTAGTGTTTTGTACTTCATCAAGCTTTAGCTTACAACACTACTTAGTTGTCTTATAACCAAGGAAAGGGTACATACTATTTTTCTGCATTTGATTCTTGTATAGATCTTCATGGAAACTTAACATAATTACTTTTTCAGTCAAATGTGTACCAGTTAGTGACTCCCCACAGAATTCTATTATTTAATTTAATAAATGCTGACCTGACATGACCACTGGCCTGCAGTGACCTCGGAACGCTGCAGATGGTCTGTTGAAACATGAGAAAAACATATCCAGAGACAACCAGGTCCTACGGGGAAATAGGGATGGAATGGCCACTCTCTCTAGTGGGGAGCATTTAGGCTACCCTCTCTAGGGGAGAGTGCCTTGTTCTCCCACCTCAGCAGACTTTTATTGGGTTCATTTACACAGAAATTCAAGTAAACTCATTAATTATTGCCAGGAAGTAAAAATAAAACGATAGATAACAAAGAAGTCTGAGGGCCTATTTTGAGTCAGGGCCAGATAGCTAAAGAGCTGTAAAAAGTTGAGGAAGACACTTCCTTCTTGCTTGGACCCTGATCATTTCATTGAGAGCATTCTAAACAAAGCAGGTTTCACAGGATTTTACATATTCTTTCTTAGGCCTGATCACCCTGGGAACCGGCCCTTTCCATCACAGGGCTGCACCACCCTGTGTCATTGTTTCAGGCTTAGGTGGAGCAAGGGAAGTAAGGCAGCCAAGAGGTTAGGAGATTTTCTCACAGACAATGAGGACTCAGGCTATGTTGATGCCTATGTGCAGGCGTCCATGACCACCTTTTGCTGTATCCCCAAAGTCCTTCCTTGGGGGCCTCCCATGTGATCATGCTAGTTTTAGGCCATTCCTCCCTTGGGGAATCTTACCCATCACTGGCTAACTGATCAAGCATTGAGAGTCAGACAGGGTGAAGAAAAATGAGCAGAAGTGTCACTCCTGACAGGGAGATAAGCTTTTGTCTCCTTGTTGGATTAAGGTCCAGGGTCATTCCCTCAGCCTTAGATTTGGCAGGGGTTACAGATTCTGATACCAGGCAGGGCTGTTCCCAACACTGACTCTTGAACAGCTTAATTTTCAGTTTACTTTACAAATGATAAGCAAAGCCTTTTATACACTGGATTTGATTTTTTTCACAGATTCTTACATAAACTGGACTAAAAGTTAATAAAATGTTAAAGTTAAAAAGCAAAAGATTAGCCCTGGCTGGTGTAGCTCAATGGATTGAGCACGAGCTGTGAACCAATAAGTTATAGTTGTCTCTTTTAGATATTTTTATTTTAAATTTTTATAAGAAACCATGTAAATAAAGATCTACCTTCTAAACTTTCTCTAGTGATATAGTTAAGTCACATTAAAATTATTTGGTTAACTGTGCATCTGAATTCTGGAAACTTCCATCTCACAGAAATGTGGCAATATCCATTATACAACCACTTCCTCATTTTCTGTAAAACCAAGGCCCAGGTAACTACCTTTCCTTTTGTCTGAGTTGCACTCCAGTATTACTCACCTAAGTTGAAGGCTGTGGCACGTTTCTTTGTGACTCAAGTGCTTCACTTAGAACATGTTCCAGTTTGACTTTGTGGTACCAGGTGAGGACACATTTTCTATTTCCAGGCAGAGCAGTATTCCATTGTGTATATGTGCCACACTTTTATAACTTGTTGAAATATTTTATTCATTTCTAGAGAGAGGGGAAGAGAAAAAGAAAGAGGAGGAAACACTGGTGTGTATTTGCTTCTCGTGCTACACCTATAGGGGACCTGGTCCGAAAACCTGGCATGAGCCGTGACTTAAAATTGTATGAGGAACTCTTTTGTTCACAGTCCAGTACTCGATTCACTGATCCACAACAGCTGGCACTGAATATACTACATTTTTAATTTATTTATCTATTGACATGCGTTTTTTTCCACCTACCAGGCTATTGTATTTAATGCTACCATTGACACATATATGGAAATGTCTCTTTCGAATCCTCAGTTGAATATTTTGGGGTGACATATAACCTGTGACCTTGTGTATCTAGATGACACTCTAATCAACTGAGCAGGTGGTCAGATGGAATAAATTCACTTAATTCTATATACATTAATGTACATTTCTTTCATACCTTGATATATCATTTTAGTGTTAAATAATATTTCATTGTATATATTTCAGTTTCCTTTTCTATTCAGCTGTTCACATATATCTTCATTGTTTTGATTTTTTCTAATTTATGAATGATGCTTCTAAAAATATCCTCATGTAGGCTCTCGTGTAGATAAAATTAATAATTCCTTGGTTCAATGCTATAGACCACATTTTTTGGATTATATAATAAGTGTATGTTTAGTTGTGTGAGCACTTCTAAACTCTTCCCAAGTGACTGTAGCATATTGAGTTTTCACCAACAAGTAATGAGAGTTCTGTTTCTTCCACATGCACAGCAGCATTTGCTTTTCTCAGTGTTCTGGATTCTGACCTTTCCAGCAGGGGTTTCATGTTGCTTGAATGTGCACTTTCTTCAGTTTCCCTTCTTTTAATGTCCACTTCCTAAAAGATATAAGATGTTGAGAGTCTTTTAGACACCATCTTTTTATCTATATATTTTTTAAAAGTATTCTATTTATCTATTTCTAGAGAGGGATAAGGGAGAAAGGGAGAGAAACATCAATGCCTAAAAAACATGTTGATCACTTGTCCCTCGCACACCACCAAATGGGGATCTGGAGCCAAACCCAACCTGTGCCCTTATCAAGAATCAAACTGCTGACCTATTGGTTCAAAGGATGGTGCCCAGTCCACTGAACCACAAAACACAGGGCTTACAATTTGTTTTTTTTCCTCAGCTCATGGGTTTTCCTTTTCCCTCATGCTGATGTTTGCTTTTTCCTTTTTTTTTTCTTAATGCTTCATTTGAGACATCAGTTTAAATGTTAATACTATTAATTTGAGAAACAAATTTAGTTTACAATTTGCCTTGAAAAGTATCTGGTCTCCTGAGCCTCGGTGCCTCAGTGCGTGGACCACCAGCATGCAAACCAAAGGGTCCCCAGTTGGATATCCAGTCTGGGGCAAATACCTGGGTTGCAAACCAGACCCCCAGTAGGGGGCACACAAGAGGCAACCACACATGGATGTTTCTCTCCCTCTCTTTCTTGCTCCCTTCCCCTCTATAAAAATAAATAGAATCTTTACAAAAAAAAAAAAAAAACAGAAACTATGCAGTGCATAATGCAATTAGGTTTTTTGCAAGTGTTCAGTAACATGGAACTTATATTTGCAGTCCATTTTTATTTATAATTATCATAAACACATCATGACTAATCGCTTGAAGGTGACATGTTGAGAGAAAATTTTTTTGGTGGAAAAAGGTCCGTTCAGCAGGTATACAGACGTGTAATATGAAAACTGAACCTGGCCTGCACTGTAGGCATGTGCCCTTACTGGGAATCCAAGTAGCGATCTTTTGGTTCAGAGGCGCAGGCAATCAATCCAATGAGCACAGAAGCCAGTGCTCCCTGTTTTTCTATCCTATTGTTTGTTTGTTTGTTTGTTTGTTTTTTGGTGTTGTGTAAGTTCCTTGTATCCTTTGCATATTTAGCATTATTTGTGAGTATCTTCCACTATTCGCTCGATTGGTTTGTTTTCTTAATGATTTCCATTCTTCTGCAAAAACTTATTTTATTGTAGTCTTGTTTAGTTGTTTCTCCTGTCTAGTCTACCTACCATGTTATATCTAAAAGAATATTTTTTAAGAGTCATGAAAGAGTTTGTCAGCTGTCCTTTCTTCAAGTGTTTTCATGGTTTCAGGTCTTAAATTTAGTTTTTAATCCACTTGAAGTTTATTTTGGTTCATGTCATAACAAAGTGGTGTACTCATAAAGTTTTGTGTGTATTGGTTCAGTTTCTCTCAGAGCACTTTTGGTAGAATATTTCTGATCTCATTATATATTCCCATTTTTTAAAGTAAATTATTTAATGGCATATATTTGTTAATTTTAAAACTTGGGTTACTTGTTTTATCATGGTGTTTTGTAAAAGTCCTTCAGATAACCTGGATATTACCCACCTATCAGGTGCACTTTGCAGAAATTTTGTTATTTCTTCAGGATATGCTTTTACCCTACTGCTTGTTTGCTTTAATATGCAGGAGTTTTTACATTTTGTGTAATGTCATTTGTTTACTTTTGCTGTTTTACATTTCCTTTGGTGTTATAATAAAGAAAAAAATTTCTACAAACTCGTCTTTTAGTGAATTAAGAGCTATTAGCTTTTTTCCTGGCCCTAGTGGCTCAGTTTGTGGAGCAAAATCCCTTAAAGCTAAGGTCTCTGGTTTACTTCTGGGAAAAGGAATATGCCTGGGCTGTGGGCCTGTTACATGACTGGAGCGATAAACAGACAACTGATTAATATTTCTATATTTTAATGTATTTTTCAATTTGAGTATTCTGTTTTTCAGCTCCCCATTCTCTCTTTGGCTTACTTTGACATTTTCTGTGTTTTGATTTTCACTTTGGTCATTTATAGATTTTCTGCTCTTAAGTAGTTGTGATATAGTTCTATGTTTCTATATTCAGATAGGTATTTTCAATTCTTTATCCAGTAGATAATATTTTGAATACACATAGTGACAGTTTTTGTAGATACATTTTAATGTTCTGATTTTAATTGGTTTCCTGTTTCCTGTCTTGATGTATTTGTTGAATTTCAGAAATGTAAACAACTAGGCTTTATGAACTTGCCTTCTCCAGGTTAAGAGGAAAAAAAATAACACTCTCCCCTAGTTTAAACTCTAATTTTGGTAAACACAAGTGGTATGTGTTTGATTTTGAGTGTGTGAGATGTGCAAGTTTGATATAGTATCAGTTTATTTCTCAAAGCCTAGGATATATATTTTTAAGATTGTATTTATTTATTTTTTAGATAGGGAAAGGAGGGAGAAAGAGAGAGAGAAAAACATCAATGTGCGGTTGCTGGTGGTCATGTCCTACAACCAAAGAATGTACCCTGTCTGGGAATTGAACCTGTGACACTTTGGTTCGCATCCCGAGCTCAATCCACTGAGCTACACCAGCCAGGGTGGTATCTTTTTATGCTTGATATTGATCTTCAGTCTGCTAGTTTCTGTGGTATTTCAAGTATTACCCTTCCTTTTCAGTGTGCACTTTAATGTATTCACCGTGTGTTATTATGGTGTGAGCACTATATGTCCTGCAAAACAGAACCATGTATTTTGAAGATGCTTGAAAACAGTGCAATCTTTGAACACACTTGACCCTCTATGTGTCTAGAAAAGAACAGGGCAAGTGGAGTTGTCTTATCCTATTTCCACTGTGTGCCAGGGAATGTGATCTCAGTGGTTGCTGAGTGTAAGCAACTGCTGTTCCTTTTCTATGGGACTTTTTCTCATTGTACCATACTTGGTCTTGCTGCAAACATTTAAATTTTTTTCAAGTACTCAATGCTGTGATTTGTTTAAAAATTCCTTGTAAGTTCAATGTACATTGACCTGTGTTTCACACCTGTGAACCTTTATTCTGTGTCTTTCAGCTGTGTCATCTGCAGACAACCAGGATTTCTCTCTAAGGTCAGGAAGAGAAGATTTATTCTTTGAAGCAACACTGGTAAGACATGAGAGGTGTGCCTTTGATACTGATAAAGGAGTGTGTGACAAGATAGAAAGGATGTTTAAATGGAGAGACCTGAGTTTGAAAATTTATTCATGAAAAATCCTTGTTATGTAAAGATGTGAGGAATATTACAAATTTTGTAAAAACTTCCAGTTTGAAACAGCTACATTTGCAGATAAATGTGTTTCCAAATAAGAAGACTTAAAATAATGTCTTAAGTGTATTCATTGTTGTAAAGTTCAAGTGGCAAACACAGGACCTCCACGCCAAATGTTGCCCTACACCTTCTTTTATCCAGCCCAGCACCTAGTTTATACCGGGTGACAATATCAATCTCCTTGTCCCTAGTGAAGGAATGGTTACATTTACAGGATCCTACCATCACATGTGGACCACTGAAGGGAACCTGGAGGCTGATATGACCCCTGGGAAAATGAGTTTTTACACCCCTGTCCCTAAAGTCAGTTGCAAATCTAGAAATCTAATAATTTGTGGTGTGTGCAATCATTTGAATTGTTTAAAAGGTAGAGTGAGAATAAATTTTCAGTCAATAATTTTTATAATGTGGTCATTTAAAATGCATGCATAAAGCTTAAATGTGTTCAATGTGATAATGTCTTTCCTAAAGAATTATTTTTTCATTTAGAAATAATGTTTTCTTTTATTTCACTGTATAATTTTTAGTTGAACTTGGAAGTGATTTTTAAACAGCCATATGGTTTAATAGGGATCACAGAAGCTTATTGAGGAATAAGGGCACATGTTTAATGAAGGTACAGATGTCACAAAATGGTCTTTCTGTGTTCAATGTTCACTAGAATACATGGGACTCAGACAGAAGTAGACAATGCAATGCAAATTGGAAGAATTCTATCCACGAGTCAAATCCTAAAGTACATCAGAAGACTCAGCTTCCAGATAGCCATTATGAAGGTGGTAAAGTCTTTGACCAAGTGTCAAATCACAATACTCATCAGGATTTTCCTATTGTGAAGCTGAAAACCAAGCAAAGTAAATTTATTACATGTTTAAAGGAATGTTCAAGCAGCACTGAAGAAACTAATACTGCTGTTGGAGAGAAAGTTTATGAATATTTACCATGCATGAATGTCTTCAGTCAAATACCTAATCTAAATACACTTAACAAAATAGATTCTGAAAAACTACACAAGTGTAAAGACTGTGGTAAAACAGGTCATTGTTTTTCAGGTGTAAATCTACATTAAAAATTTATTCTGGACAAAAGACTGATATGTGTAAAGAATGTGGCAATGCATTTAGGATTACCTCAACCCTTACTCATCATCACAGATTTCACACTGAGTATGGGCCAGGAAAATATAGAGGATGTGCTAAAGCTTCTAGCCAGTCTTTATATTTCAATGAATATCAGGGGATTTATAGAGGAAAGAAAAAATTCCAATGTATGAAGGAGGCAGTGCCTTTACAGAGTCCTGTAATCCTTCACAAGATCACAGAATTCATACTGGAGAAAAGCAGTATGAGTGTAGAGAAAGTGGAAAGCCTTTAGGTGGTCCTCAACCTTTACTTGTCATCAGAGAGTTAACACTGCAGAGAAACATTATAAATGTATACAATATGACAAAGAATTTACAGTCTTCAAACCTTACTTGCCACCAAAAAGTTCATACTGGAAAGAACTCTTATAAATGCACAAATTGTGGGAAAGTATTTAAAAACTCCTCAAGCCTTACTCAACATCAGAAAATTCATAGTTGAGAGAAACGTTATGAATGTACACAGTGTGGCAAAAACTTTAGCCAGATGGCACACTTGATTCAACATCAGAAAATTCATTCTGGAGAGAAGCTTTATGAATGTACACAATGAGGGAAAGCCTTTAGACACCTGAAAATACTTACTAATCATCAGAAAATTCATACTGGAGAGAAGCCCTATGAATGTGCACAATGTGGCAAAGCCTTTAAGGAGTCATCAAAACTTACTAAACATCAGAGAATTCATACTGGAGAGAAGCCTTGTGAATGTATTCAATGTGGCAAAATGTGTGGCCAGAAGTCACACCTGACTCAATATGTGAAAATCCATACTGGGGAGAAGCATTATGAATGTACACAATGTGACAAATCTTTATGGGACTCGTCCACAGTTACTCAACATCAGAAAATTCATAATGGAGAGACGCCTTACATCTGTACACAATGTGACAAAACCATTAGCTAGAACTCAACCCGTAATCAACATCAGAAAATTCATACTGGAGAAAAGCCTTATGACTGTGCACAGCGTGCCAAAGCATTTTCTCTGTCCTTAACCCCTACTCTACATCAGAGAGCTCATACTGGTGAAAAGGGTTATATATGTACAATATGTGGTGAAACATTTCACATGTACTGTAAGCTTTGTCAGCATGAGATAATTGAGGTGGGGTACAAACCTTGTAAGGATTGAGCATGTAATAAACCACTTTATAGTCCTCAAACCTTTCTCAAGATAAATAATTCACACATAAGAAATGCCTTACTTACATACCTAATGTGACAAAAATTTTAAACAGTTCTCACTTACCGTTCATCATAAATTATACTTATACTGTGAAGCCTTTTAAATGTACATAATGGCCTAAACCTTTTAGCCACTTCCAACCCTTACTTATCTTCAGAGAATTTATACTGGACACAAGGCTTATAAATGTGGACTCTCTGGCAACGCTGTATGACACCAGGCCACTCGTAGTGGAAAGAAACCATATAAAAGCAGTGTATATAGCAAGTCTTTTAGTGATCACTGCTGCATTAACCAGAATGGAAGATATCCATCTGAAGAAAAACTGTACAAATGTAGAAATTATGGTAAGATTTTAACCTATAATCAAAGCATACTCACCAAATTAGAGCTTTTTCTTTTTCCCACATTCACTTCTTATGTGGCATGTGAGATTCCACAATATAAAAAGAATTGAAAGGGAAATTTTAAGAAATAATATAGGTAGACCCACTATGTCATTATACATCAGGCAAATGCACAGTGGGGTTCATTTTTTTGTTCATAAACAATGAATGACTTGTGAAATTGTACAGTTCCCATAATCCCAAATAATTAATATGTGAAAGTGGCTGGAAGGTGTAAAAATTCAGGAATGTATAAAGTTTGAAAAGAGGCTCCAAATATCATAACTCAGTATATAGAGTTATAGATAGGTTTCAGGTATTGCTCTAAGTCAGAATATTACTATAGAAAATCACCCAGTTTAAAAACACCAATCACTCCTTTCCAGTGTCCTTCAAAATGTCAAGTGAAAGGTGTGTACATATGTGTAACTACTCTGAATTTTAACTATCACATATTGACAGCATTTGAAATATTTTAAGATTAAATATTAAAATTATTTTAGTCTCTTACCACCTGATGCTACTTTGTATTCCTGGTGTGTGTGAAATCAGTTGGTTTATTGTTGGTCCACTAACAACCTGTGAAATCTTGTATATTAGGTGAGCTTCAGTCATAACTAAATCTGTATGTAAGATTGGAGACATTATAATGCACAATGTATTAAAAAGTCTAAATGAAGTTTCTGGTTTCAGGTTACTCGTAATTTTGTTGTATGTCAGGAATAAAGGCATGCTATTTTGCATTATAGTAAGACATAGAAATATTATAAATTTTAACTACTTTTGTAAACTTCCCTTTACAGAAAATGACAATTTATTAAAATCCTGATATATCTACATGGTAGTCATAGGCAAATGTGTTTATGTGTTTAAAATGGAAAAGCCATCAGTGCTATGTGAGGGAAAATGGGCAGTTCATCCCTCAGTGCATAACATTGCTGTGCATCCACGTTTGGTCAACAGTTATCCTCCACTCAGAAAACCAAAGAAAAGTGTACTATAAGATTGTAATGTTCAAGAATAGTAACACTCCCCAAATATTTCCTATGCATGTGTTGAGAAATGGTAACACAATTGTACTGTGATTATTGAGATGATGTGTGAATTTATATTTTCATTAATAAAGGTGAATGTACTAGAATATGTTTACATCCTTAATGTTACTCAAGTTTGCAGATAACAATGTATTATTTGGTAATGTTGTGCAAATGCGGCATTGAGAGTTCCTTTCCATGGTGTCCTTAGACATTAAATAATGTGAAAAATTTCCTATCATTGATATATTCTATTGCACCTAATGGAATATTCTAATAATTGCAATAGGCAACATGTGTTTTTTGAAGACTTCAGCAAAGCTGTTTTATAATATTGCTGAGGTTGCATTTATTTTCTGTAACTAGGAGCCTTGAACTGCCACAACCTTCCCTTGCAATTTCACACAGTAGAAAACATCTCACAAAATCACAGTTAAATATACCTTCTTTACCTGACTTACTGGCAGCTTCTCTGAGCAACAGTCTTCCTTCCACTTCAGGCCTTTCACCAGGCATAACCATTAGATAAGATTTCTGCACACTTTACCAAGATCTTGTCATTTTGATTCATTTTGAACAATCAAAATTTAGTTCCAGAACCCCAAAATCCTCTGCACATGAACCCTAAAGAAATCACATGCCCTGGGGTCTCCTGCAGTCTGCCAGGATTTGGCCTCATCCTCACATGTAGCTACTATAGACCTGGTGTGTATGTCTCCCAGGGTCTGTGGGGAAAAAATAATTGTTTGTTCCAATGTGTTCTGTGGTCTTTCACATAACTACTGCTCACTCTCCAGAACCAGGGTGCACTGCTAACAAGTACTAGTTTTATTTTTAAAATATTTTATTGATTTCTTTATAGAGAGAAGGTAAGGGAGGGAGTAAGAGAGGGAGAATAACATCAATGTGTTTTTGTGTCACACATGGTGCCACTGGGATCCTGGCCCACAAACCAGGCATGCACCCTGACAGGGAGTTGAACGGGCCACCCTTTGATTTTTAGACCTTGCTCCACCCACAGAGCTATACCAGCAGGGAAAATGCTAATTTTTAAAAGTGTAGGCAGCTTTTCTTGAACAACACTAAATTAATTTTTTTAAAGTGCAAACTACTGTAATTTCAGAGTTCTGATTGATATTTTTAATTACCTTTCTAAAGTTTATAGTTTATAGACTCATGTTTACAAGCAATATATTTTGACTATTCTATACTTGTTAACATTGGACAGGTGACAGGAATCAAAGACATTCCATCTGGATTTAATTTTAGAATCTAGGTGTGTATTAGTGACATCTACTTGCTTACTGAATAGTCATGATCTCCTTTTTTTACTGAAAAATGAAAGTGTTCACTTTTTATCTATTTTTCATTTTTATTTTATTGCATTTCAAGTACAGTTGTCTAGATTTATCCCTCACCTCCCTCTGTGGATTCCACCCTTCTTCACTTTTGTCCATGTGTCCTTTATAGTTGTTCCTGAAAACCCTTCTACCTTTCCTTCTCTTTATGCTCTCCCCAGTCCCCACTGGTTACTATTAGATTGTTCTTAATTTCAGTGTATCTCAGTTCTGTTGTTTCAGTTATGACAAGATTTTTCACCTTTAATTTGGCCACTTCCCTGTGTTCATTTCTACAAATAGCTTAGAGTTGCTATGTTGCTTGGCCTTTGTAGTGTGCACTTATGTAGTGAATTTCCTATTGAATCCACTGACACAAGCTCCCTTTACACCTGAGCTGGGAGCTCCAATTGTGTCCTCCTTTCCATTCCAATGGGCAGTGTGCACTGTGCCATTGTTTATTAGCCTTCATTGTTTTTGTACTTGAGTGGTATGGATTTACACCTGGGCCAGTCTAATGTGAGCACTAGCCACAACAACCCACCTCCAACCCTGAGTGCTGTGGCACATCACCTTTTAAGGGGCTGGACCCTCAAAGCTGGACTTACTTCAGTGTGTATCTGTTTACCAGTGACACTGCTTCTTCAGTTTGTTACTTGTGAAGGTTGTTGGTGGTGCTTTGGCATGAAATGAAGCTGTCTGCCAGATGTCCTAGCTTTGGGACATCCACCTGTGCTGCCACTTGTGCCCTGTTAGGTGACTTGATATGAGATACAAAAAGATCTTCAGGTGGCTGATACTTTAGATTGTCTTAGAGGTGCCCAGGAGAAGTGGAGTTGTTGAAAATGGCCTGCTTTCTAATGTCCTAAGGCCAGAGGCCACATGTAGGTGTTACAGAATATGAAGAAATCATATGTTCTGTTTGATAGATATTAGAAAAGTCTGAATCAGAATCAGCACAGCACAGATATATGGAAAAGCTATGGGATACAGCTTGTGGGTGCCTGTGGTTTTGGTGGGGGAAGATATCAGGGAATCACCAGAGCAAAGCTAACAGCTGTAGTGAGGAGGTAGGACGCTCTGGTATGGTGGCAGTCCTACTGAGTCTTTTGGTGGTAGTAGGTGTTCTTGCAGAAAAGGAACTATTACCTCTGAGAGCACATCCATCTGAGAGAAATTTGCCCCTCCAGCTCTCACCATGATGCCAGCCCATTCATTTTTTTGTCTGCATGTCCAACTGCTGCCATGATGCTGATACCCAGAGTGACTGAGTCCTTGTAATTGCATTCTCAGGCCCTTTAATGGGAACACATGGGACTCCAGGTACCTGCTGTGTCCCTCCAGCAAACCCTCACTGGGTTCTACAGCCAGAGGTTATGGGGACTTCTCTTCCCACCAGTGCCAATGGGGGCAGGGGTGGAGGTGTCATGCTGGGAACCATCACTCTTTACTGGGAACTTCTGCAGCCAAGTTATCTCCCCCAGTTATTAACCATCACACAAACTTTTGAATGCGGGACCTACAATTTTCATATCTTTGCCCCTTCTACCCATTTCTCTGTGCCTTTGTCTATGCTTATTTTGGGGACTTCTGTTGAGTTTGATCAAGTGGTTTCATAATGATGGTTTCTGTAGTTTAGTTGTAATGCCGATGTGCTCATGGAGCATTTTAGTATAGCTCAATCAAAACCTCCAGTCTTTTTTAATTTAGATCACATGTATATGACATATTACAGTGATTGTTCGTTTTTCCTACTTCTTTATTTCACTTAGCAGAATGTTCTCGTAGTTCATGTAGGTTGATACAAAATGCAACATTTTTTTTTCATCTGGACTTGCTGAATAATAAATATTCCATTCTAATTCCTTTATATGTAAAATACTATTTTCTATTCATCTACTGTTAGATGTTTTGGCTATTTATGTGTATTGCTTTTTGTAAAGGATGCTCCAATGAACATTTGTATGCAGGTTTCTCTTTTAGGTAGTGATTCTATTTTTTGGATATATTTTCTGACTTGGATGTCTTCTTGAAATTGTGTTTCTTTCTCAAGTAATCTTTTGGACTTTAACACTGATTTCGTAGTGCATTCACCAATTCATATCATTCCAATGATGTGCTAGGATTCCTTTTTCTGTCATCTCACTAACACTCACCTCTGCTGTTTTTGAGGACACTAATTATAAGAATTGTAAGGTAGCATCTTCTTATGATTCAAATTTGAATTTTGTGCAAGAAAAAAGCTGGGAAACAGGACCATGTTAGGAAAAGCATTTTTTTTTCAAATGTTTTCTTATCTTTCTCATGTTCTTAAGGCTATATTGTATTTTATGGTTTTAAACTCCCCTTTGTTCAGACTATTTTTAGAGGCTCTTGTTTTCAATTATTAACCAGAGTAATATTTGGCCTGTTGTTTAGCATTTACTCATGTTCATATTTAAAATTCAAGTTCAGATATTCATGTTCATGTATCAAAATATTCATATCATTTTCTTTCTCAACATTAAGATTAGCAGTATGGTTCCTGCAAATTGTTGTGTATTTGGGGGTTATGGTGGAACAATACCCATTTCTGGAAAACTAAGTAAACTGAACATCATGAATGTATTTATTACAGGGTTTCTGTAACTAGCTACTCTAAAATTAAATTCAACTGCATGTGACCAGTATTTCATTACTAAAGAATTTACATTTCTTTAGTATTTCTGGAAATTGGAAGTCCACCATGTGGAAATTTCTCAACAGTGTTCAGCATATCTTTACTTTTGTCAGAATTTTAGTTTTCAACATAAATTATTTATTTGACATCTTAATTTATAGGCACCCATTAATAGGGATCATTATAGCTGGTAAATAATCTCTTCCCCACTAGTTATCAATGCATGAAAACCAATACAAGCCAGTAATATAAGAGAAACCTACCAAACCGTGGAAATTTTGTGAAAATGAGAAAGAACATAAAGAAAGTACAAGTCACACTATGTAAGAAGTCAGCTAATGTTGTATATCACAGGAGCAAGAATGTATTCTAATTGTTCATTATGTTTCTTGTTTATACCAGTAATCTGATATTTTACAAAGACTACATTACTATTTTTGAATTTTAACCAAAACATCAATATCTTGTGCTCTCTGGGAAACAATCAGTATGAATAAAACTCTCACTTCATTAGTTAGGGCCCATTCATATCCATTGCTACTGGAAAACACAGGCACTCAGTGTAACATTTCTGATGGTGTACATAAGCATCAGAGGAAGCAGGGAATTACATAAAAGTCAAAGTTCATAGTTATTATATTTAGGGTGCCTATTTTTAGCAAGACCAATTAAGGCTTAGAGAAAGCATGCTATACAAACAGAACATTAGAGGCAACACTGGGCTTTTTGTGGGAAGAGAGTGATAAGTTCCTATTGACAGACTGTATGGTTGATACAACACAGAAGGGATAATGCTTTTTATTAAGTAAGTGGAAATAGCTTGTACTTTAAAGATTGTTTGTAAATGTGTCTCATTCTTAGAAAATGCTGATGTAAGTGTTGCCAGGCAGAGTGGTAAAAACAAAACAAAACAAAACAAAAACAAAAACAAAACAAAAAACCTGGAATACTATCTGTAAGTATTATTCACACTACATTTGTTTCCAAATTTTCCCACTACTTGTTGCAAGTATATCTTACATTTCTCCTCTTAATGATAAAATTGAACTATCACTTATAACCTTGCATAGATAATGTTTATTTTACCAACTCCGTTTTTATTTCATATGCATTCGTTTTTATTGATTTATTTTTATGCGTAGATGGAGTGACAGAGAAAGGGAAACATTTTTTGCTGCCCCACTTATTTTTCTTTCACTAAATATTTTATTGTTGTTCTATTACACTTGTCCAGTATTTCCCTCATTGCTTTACTCCAACGGCTCCCTCCACAATCCCCACATTCAATCCCCACCTTATTTCCTTGGATCTCTCATACATGGTCCTTCACTAGTTGTTTCACCTTCTTTTCACCCTTATTCCTCCCCACCTCTCCTCTAGTTTCTCTCAGGCCTTTCCTTGTTCCCATGCCTCTGATTCCATTTTGACTGTTAGTTTGTTTTGTTCATTATGTTTCTCTTCCAGGCTAGATCATATGGTATTGGTGTTTCAGTGGCTGGCTTATTTCACTTAGCATGTTACAAATAATAAAATACTTGTTTTGAGCTTGGATCACTTAGGTCAATGATTCTGGTTATTAGTACACAATGGAAATGTATACTTTGTTTGATAAACTAGACATTTTATACATTGACACCCAAACATTTTAGAATTAATTTGAACTTGCAGTGATGATAGTGGAAGTAATGCAACAATATCTAGTGTTTGGTCTGTGTATTGAATCTGATGAGCCCATACACTAAAGTGTTAACAGATTCCCTGTAACAACAACAACAAAAAAATAGGAAGAAGAGGACAGACATCCAGAGATAGTTCATCAAACGGCTTCAGAGAATGAAGAATGATGAGAGTTTTGAGGTCTTAGGGTGTGTCCAGGTTGGGCCTGGGCTGCAGTGACCTGCTGAAGGTACGATGCTTCACATTGTATCACACTAGGAAACCCTCAATCTGCATTTCTAGTTTTGCAGACTGAAAAAAGAGGGAGAAGATGAAGCAAGACTTTAACGATATGAATAGTCAAGTGTTTAAAATTGTACTCAGACTTTTTCAAAAGACTCTGAATGTTTAGTCCTCAAACTGCTGATTTCTTGATTAAGAAAGATCCTCATTTTCATCTGTCAGATACTTTATTAGAATCTCTGTTTTGTGGGGGATGCCCATACAGGGTTTGTTGTAGGCCATAGTTGTTGAAAATGCTTCTAAACTACTATTTGTATACATTGCATAAGATACTTTTACCGCAGTTTAAGGTAAATTGATGCTTTTCCATGTTTATTAGATAAGCATTGTTAAACAACAGTTTTTCACAATGGGGAAATTTCTAAAGAATCTAAAAGTGTTGACTTCAAACCTAGATATGTCCTGGCTTGTGTAGTTCAGTAAATTTAGTGGTGACCTGAGAACCAAAGGTTCACCAGTTTGATTCTGAGTTAAGGCACATCTGTAGGTTCCATGAAGAAAAACATTGAGGCTTCTATCCCTGTCTTTTCCCCTCATTCCCCCTATAATAAATAAACAAAATATTTTTTAAAATTATATTAAAGAAAATTTTGATAGGATGCTATGTGTGTCATGGTTCATGAAAAACTCGGTTGGATTTTTTTATTTAATCGATTTTTCATAGGATTTTGTCTTTTGAAATAAAAATGTATATACAACAAAGAGACAAAATAAGTGCTTCATAAGTGTGAAGAAAAAGGGATGCTTTCATTCTTCATTGAATGGACCATAATGACACAAGCCATGGACAGAAGTCTGTGGGTGTGTGATTTGACTGTAGTCAGGTGCTTGAGAATCAAGTATGTGCATAACAAGCAGCACACAGTAAAGGAAAAGTAAATAGAGTGATGAAGAAAACGGATCTGAAGATTGTTGGTGTGTTTCTAAACAAAGAGACTATCTCCATTGCCAAAAGTCTGCAGGCTATTGGGCCATTTCTTCCTGACAGGTATTCATATTCAGAGCCAGCTCATTTAGCAGGGAAAGTGAGGTTTGCACTGCTGTTTCCATGGCAGCTGACACCCGATATCCTCCGCCCAAAACTTAAACAGTAATGTTATTTTGTAATTAATTTAAATGTTTCCACTGATTTAAAATCATATTTCAATAGTCCTGCCTTCAAAAATGAAAGAACTGATTTGCAGGAAGGACTTCAAGTGTGTAATGTGCCGTGCCACACCCCTGAGTCCTAAATTGAATATTAGGAATTAATTTGAGGGTCCACTTGAACTTAAAGCTGAAAACACTGGCACACTCTAAATGAAGGACATGTCCCTGAGTCCCTTTGAAATAAGAGTCCAGTTAAACAGCTCTGGTGAAATGCCTTATTATAAACACAATGTATTAGGGATCAGAAACTATATTTGTTCTTCCAGGGAGGACTCATAAGTACAAAGACCCTGGAATAAACCTCAAAATCCATCATATATTGTTAAAAAAATGCTGGGTGTAGGTGCACTTATAAAGGGAGTGCTGTTCTTCCAAACAAAGTGCTATTTTGAAACACAACTACTGTGTGTTGTTTACGTCTCCACAAAGTTGTATCATAAAACTCACTGTAACCTCATAAACTTACAATGACCATTGAAACTATAAATATTTATTATAAGAAAGAAGCCAGGGAAAGATGCTTATTTCAGTAGGATGGCCTACGTTCTAGGAGAGGTGAGCAGGTACAATAAGGCAAAAGGAAGGAGAAGGGCTAGATATTCATTCTCAGGACAACTGGAGCCAAGGAAAGGATGACTCCTCCCTCTGGCCCCCAGAAATAGGTCCCTGAACTACATTCTGCCCAGCAAAACTGCACATTTGTGGTGGACTACATTCCTATGGGTACAAATTTTTCTACTGAGTGGGTAAAATATGGAGGTGTTATTGTTTTGCTTTCCCAGAATACATTGTATGAGTAGGACCCTACAAAGTGTTTTGAATCAGAGGAGTCTCATTGGAGGTTCATATTCACTTATGAGTGTAATCATGCATAGGTAGAATGTTTAAAAAACACTTTTTGCATTACTAGAATTCATGTAAAATGTATCAAGAATTGCTTGGGGACCCAGAAAATATTTTGTCTTGCTATACTACTGTGTGCATATTTAAACGATGTGCATTGTTCTTGTGATAGGTAGAGTGTTCTTATGAAGAAAAACAGTTTTACTCCTCTTTTGTAGAGAAGCATTTCTAGTGTGTTTCCTCTCCTCTATGAACCATTTACACACAAATATTACCACAGTCACAATCACAGTAAAATCTGACACTCCTGGTCACCAAATTGTGGGATTTCCACTACACTGAGCAATCCTCTCAGACACCTGCTTGGTATAAATAGATTAGGTCATATTGAATTGAGATTCATACAGTACTAAACAACATTAGTTATAACTGTAAGAGAAAAACTACAAATAAAAAGTGTGAAAGAATCATCAAAATTTTAATTATAGGGCTCTCATAATCTTAATGTTTGATGAAAATCTCACACATTCTCTGTGTTGAAGCCATAAGAATGGTTCTGAAGTCCAACGGGGCGGTCAAATAAAAAATATAACCAAGGAAAGTTGCAGCCAAGAAGGAGGTATAGAGAGCCACACTGCGCCTCCTTGCATTCCCAAAAGAAGGACAACAAAATGTTAAAAACAAAAAACCCCGGACATGACAGAAAATCAAACTGAGTCTAACAACCAAGGAGGTAAAGAATAAACATCCATCCAGACTGGTAGGAGAGACGGAGTTGGGAGGCCAGGCAGAGAGGACTCTGTGCAAGGCAGTGGCTGGAGGACCCGGTAAGGCGGCAACTGGTGGAGGAGGCAGACCCACCTTCCAATGCAGATGAATGGGGAAGAATAACTGGGGTGTGAGACAGACTGAGCAACCCAGGGAGCCAGTGTGGGGAAATAAAGCCTCAAAACTGTGATTGAAAACATTGGTGGAGGTGTAGGAAAAGCAGGAAAAACTCCCAGCCTCACAGGGCAGTTCACTGGAGAGATTCACAGGGCCTTAGCATGTACAGAAACACACCCACTAATGAATCAGCACGAGAAGGGCCCAATCTGGTTGTGGGTAATGGGTGAAGTGACTGAAAACTGGCAGAGAGTGGAGCAAGTGCCGTTGTTCCCTCTCAGGGCTCTCTCCCACATACAGCATCACAACATAGTAATGTGTGTTGCCCTGCCCTGGTGGACACTTAAGTCTCTGTCCCTTACTATGTAATAGCTGCACTGAGTCCACAAAATTGGACCCAGTGAAAGAACAGACCAAAGTTCCACAAACAATTTAGATGAAACAGTGAAGGCTATGCTAAGTGAAATAAAGGAAAATGTACAGGGAACAGACAGTTACAGGAAGAATACTGGGACTCCAATCAACTGTGTGGACCAGAAGAAAGAAACATTTGGCCTGAAAAAAATGAAGAAACAAGAATTAAACAAAGAGAGAGAGAGGCTTAGGAACCTCCAGGCCATCTTTAAACATTCAAACATTGGAATCATAGGGGTACCAGAAGGAGAAGAGAAAGAGTAAGAAACTTACAACTTATTTGGACAAATAAGCAAACCACCAGAACTGGAAGAGAATCATATAAATGGAGATCACATGGAGAGTTATCAGCAGGGGAGTGGAGTGAGAGAAGGGGCAAAATGTACAAGGAATGGGTAGTATAAATGGTAGGTAGAAAATACACAGGGGGAGGTTAAGAATAGCCTAGGAAATGTAGAAGCCAAAGAACTCACATGTATGACCCGGGGACATGAACTAAAGAGGGGGTTGTGGTTAGGAAGGGGTGTGCAGTGTGAAGGGGAATTAACAGTGGGAATTGGAAAACTGTAATAGCATAATCAATAAAATATATTAAAAATAATAATAAAAATATGTTGCAACCAAAACCAAAAAGCAATATAACCAAGGCGAAATATGTAGACAAGACTCCGGGCCCCAACACGGGGACCTCTTCACAGTTCTGCCCCGCATGTCTCCCTCTTCACCAGGCCTGTATTCACATGCCACCCATCATGGGAAGCGTTCTGCAGGGACTCCCACCTGTGTGAACTTTGAGAAAGTGGGCATGTGCTCTTATGGGACCATGGGATATAGTTACAGAACTGAGATGTCACACAAATCATCATGGGTTTGGAGTTTCCAGTTCCATCCTGACCCTCTGAGTTCACATTCCTGTGCAAGTGAAGCCCAAGAGTCGCTACTGTGGTTGAAATACTCGCTGCTGAGCCTCCCACAACTGTGAGTCTATAATACAGGTGAGATGGCCCCACACCCTGACCTGTCCACGGATGGGTGGGGTGGCCATTTTCGCAGAACCACTGAAGCCCTCCTGGTGGAGGTTTCTGCCCATTTATTTTATGGGTTTGATGCTAAGAGATGTTGCTTGTACAGCTGGACCACCCCTCAGCATTTAATGTCACAAGTCAGGTAGGGCAAAAGATCTCTGTGCCTCACTGTTCACGGCCTATGGACACCAAATTGCTCCAGAGGGTGGAGATGTGCTGATCCCCCTTTGATATCCTCCCTGTTTAATAAGATGCACTTCAGAGATAGAGAAAGTGGCTTGGAGGAGAGGAGTTGTGAAAGTGAGTGCAGGGGCAGCAAAGCAGGTTATGGATGCAGAGTGGGACCTTGATCCCAAAGGGTTCTGCATGATTTTTACAGCTCAACTGTCCACTTTGGGTTGCTTAGATCACCTGAGGAGATCTAAGAAGTGACATCACCTGTGTGTTCCCCACAGAGGTAATGAGTGAACGTCTCCCGTGAGGGATAATTCTCCAATGAAGTACTCCAGGACATACTCAGGTGAACCCATTGATAGGCAGGAGGGCTCTGGAATGCATCTCTTAGAGAGGAGAGCAGGCTTTGTTCATGAGAACAGAGTGCTTTGCAGATTGTGGGGTTCAGGAAAGCACCACACATTTTATTGCTGTAACAGTTTGTGGTCCTCCGTGGGGAGAGAGAGCGCTTGAAGATAGGAAAAAAAAAAAACTCAGTGTGGTCTCCCTGAAGCAGTTTGTTATCCTGCTTCTTTGTTACAAATGAGATTAGAGGGTGAGCCTTTCAGCATTTCCACCTACTGCCAGTGATTGTGGTGGGATTAAATTAAAAAGGTGTGCCTTTGAAGACACATTCTCAAAATGCAAACTTGACTCCTCAGCATATGGTCTACTGTGAAAAGAACCCAGAGGAGGAGAAGGATCAGCACCAGGAAGACATGGCAGCTTCTCAGGTAAAAGATGTGTCCTGAATCAGAGGCTATCCTAACTATTCCTCATAATATGATTAGATTCAGAACCAGAAACCATTACTCCTTTTGTTTGATGTTCTTGGATAGTGAAGTTCCTTTAATCTACTTCTTTCTGTTTCTTTGTATGATTCTCAAGGGCAATAGTTTATTTACAGTAGTTTCCTCCCTGTCTGAGGTCCTTCTGTACATTGTCTTTATCTCGGCTGCCTGAGGTCAAGAAGTCCTGCCTGTAAAAACAATCGTAAAACACTGAACCCATCTCCTCTGTGACATGTCAACCTTTGGCCACAGTCATGTGCAATATCTTTGCTGGGGTGGACTCAGAAGCTTAAGTATTGGTGGATCAGGGATATATATGGATAAGTTGATATAGGTGAATCATTACCTCTGTACATCGAGGTAAGAAAATGCATATTTTCCAGTGAGAATCACTCTGAATATTCTGAAAAGTCAGTAGCATAGACTTTGTCACTCAATTAATAAGAAGGACTTTCTATTTAAATATACAGTTAGTGAACTGAATATGAGGGGTACCTGAGGATTGACATTGAAAAACTGAATGTTCACGTATGATTATGTTCCTATAATTACTTTTTTATTTAGGCATTTCACCACAAGTGTTTCACCCATAAGGCCATATCCTTATGCATGTCTCAGTCACTGAATATCCATCATTCCAATCGACCCGATAGTCACTTGGCTGAGGTGTTATCTTTAGTGTAGAGTTAATAGTTTTCCCTTTATCATTAACAAGAGTCTATCAGACAAGTATTGAGGGATGTGAAAAAACTATCACATTCCATGTGGACACTTTTGTTGTCTTTTTAACTTCTGTTTGCTTTGGAAAATGAAGGCCCTATATTTATTCCATAGGGATCACTGGTTTTTAAAGTGAAGAATGTAATCAGTGGGACCTTGTTCCTGTATACTTTTGTTATATTGCACACTCATGTCACAGACATACTCTACATTATCACTTATCACATTTTCAGGTAATTTTACAAGAATCATATAATAAATATACATTTAATTCAGTTCAGTTGGTAAGATCTAGCTGTCCACACATAATAAAGAAATGTTTTCTAAGAAATAAACCACTAAGAAACAATAGCTCTAACTTCTTTTCTATTATTATGCTTTTATTTCTTTATTGTGTTTAGAAACCACAAAGAGGATCTTTCACACAGAGATTCACCAGATTTTCAGAATCATAAAATAATTTCGATTATATTGATATAGAAATTCTGTGTTCTATTACTTTTCATTAGTGCCTAGTTTCACGTGTATGAGTGTATCTGACTATGTGCATAAAATGTTAAAAGTTGAGTGATTTATCTTTTTAGTCTCTGAAGAGAGTAAAAAGCTTTCACTCTTCTCCATTTCAAACAGAGCAGTGAACTTCCATGAGATGTCTAGGTGCAGTTGCCTGTGGTTTTTAAAAATTGTAGTTCAAGTTTGTAGTAAAACTTAAGGTCTACCTTTTACTGTATGTTTTAGAAAATATTCTCACATCAAGAATAATCCTGTTCTCAAAGTAACTATACTAAATCTTCAAATAAAATTGTGGCTGCTGTGTTTCTTAATTCTTGGGAAATGTAAATTTTATAAAATTTGTTCTATCCAAAGTCATGCGTGACTTATTTTCTCTGTCTTCCTCTTTGTGCCATTCAGAAGTATGACATGTGCACCAGAGAACATGGCTTCATTACTGAACAGTGATCTTGTCCCAGCTGGCCAAGATGGAGGTGTAGGTAGACATGATTTACTTACTTGCAAAATAAAAAAAAAAAAGGTTAAAACCAATTGAAAATAACAAACCCCTAGAAGTGCCCAAAGACTGAACAGTATAAAGTGTGACAACCAAGGACTTAAAGAGGAAACATTCATCCAGACTAATACAAGGGACAGGTATGGACAGTCAGTGTGGAGATAACTCGTAGCAAGTTGGCATCTCGCATACCAGGAGTGTGAGGCAGCAGCAGGAGGTCTGGGGAGGCAATGCAACAGTTGGTGGACTTGATGGTTGTAGTGCTTTGAACCTGTACAGCAACAGGTTAATGAGAGAGACAGTGCACTCCAGGGTTTGAGTGCAGGAAACTGAAGCCACAGTACCTCTCCCTATAAAAACTTTTGCAAATTGAAGCAGCAGGAGAAACTCTAAGTCTTACAAAAAATTCTGTTGCATGGATTCTAGGATGTGAAAAAGACCTCTCACCATGGAATTAGCACCAGAAAGGGGAGTTCTCTTTGAGGGTAGTGGGAGAATTGACTGGAAGCTGGGTGAGAGATCAGCAAGCAGGATTGTTCTCTCTGTGAACCCTGTTCCACAAACAGCATCACAACCCAGCTAAGTGGATTGCCCTTCCATGGCAAATACCTGACGTTCCACCCCTAGGGATATAACAGGTACAATGAGACAGACAAATATGTCCCAAATGAAAAGAATCAATCAACATTCCAGTAAAAGATGTCAGGCTGCTGTGGCTCAAGGGATGAACTTCCAGCCTGTTATCTGAATAGTTTCTGGTTTAATTCCAAGTTAGGGCACATGTCTTGGTTGCTGGCCAGTTTCCCAGTGTGTGGCATGCTAGAGGCAACCACACATTGGTGTTTCCCTTACTCTCTTCCAATGTCCCTTCCCACTCTCTAAAATATAAAATGTTTTTTTTAATGAACTGAGCATCAAAGAGGTAGCCAACCACTCTGTGCACAGTTCAAAACACTGGTAATCAGGGTGCTCATAGAAATGGTTGACTAGAGCTACAAAAGAAAGTAATAAGTGCAGGTACTTCAAAATAAAATACAGAAACTTATACAGGGGACCAACATGGAAATGAAGGAAACCAGGACTGGAATCAATAATTTGGACCTGATAGAAGAAATATTTAACCAGGGTAGAATGAAGAAACAAGAATTTAAAAAGATGAGAGGCTGAGTATGCTCTGGTACAACTTTAAACTTTCCTACATTCTAATCATAAGCATGGAAGAAGAGGAAGAGGGAGAGATGAAATCAAAAACTGATTTGAGAAATAATGAAGGAAAACTTACCATATCTGGTGAAAGAAATACAGGTGCAAGTAAAGGAAGCTCTCAGAGTCCAAAAGAAGTTGCACCCAAGGAGGAATACACCCAGGCAAATCACAATTCAATTACCCAAGATAAAAGATCAGGAAAGAATGTTAAACCCACCAACAAAAAAAAGGAGTGTGACCTAAAAACTGGTTCCCATAAAGACTATAAGCTGATTGGTCAAAAGAAACCTTTCAGGCAAGAAGGGGCTGGAAAGAAGTATTCAAAGTCATGTAAGGTAGGGACCTACATCCAAGATTAATGTAACCAGCAAGACTATCAATTAGAACAGAAGGCCAAATCAGGTGCTTCCCAGGTATGGCCAAGTTAAAGGAGGTCATTATTACCAAGACCTTACATGAAATGATCAAGGTACTCAGTATAAGAAAAAGAAGATGATCAAAAATATGAAGAGTGAAAGGGCAGTAAACAAACAATATTAACAACTAAACCTTTAAAGCAATACCAAATCAACCACAAAATAAACAAACTAGTAGAAGAGGAACAAATTCACTGAAATGGAGATCCTATGGAGGGTGAAGAGCAGCGTGGGGGCCAGGGGAGAATGGCGGGGAAGGTACAGGGAAGAAGAAGCTAAATGGTGGGTACAAAATAGGGAGAATTTAAAATAGTATAAGAAATGGAGAAGTCATAGAACTTATTTGTATGACCAATGGACATGAACTTAGTCAAACAATTATAGAGCAGGGAGGTTGCAGAGTGGATGGTGAAAAGAGGAGAAAAATGGGACTATTATAACAGAATAATCAATAAAACATACTTAAACAACTGAAATTCTCAAAAATGTGGAAACACAGGCATCACCCACAACTCTTAAATCAAAATCTGCATTTTAACACAAGGACATTTTTTTGTTGCCTGAATGAAACCTAAAGAAGTTACTTACACTTTCAACTCACGATGCCTTTTGTAGCGGAGAAGTATACACAACTGATTCTGAATGATACAAATACCACATTCAACAATCCATATACCTGCGTCTGTTCCTTCATTTTAAAGTTCATTTTCCTAAAATAAAAATGTCTTTGCATTGGATTGGTAGACATGTATTATCCTCACTTGTTGATGTTACAAAATACCTTAGAGAGTGATAGAGAGTCAAAGTGTCCTTCCTGAATGATGCAGGATATCACCTAGGTCAAAACGACTTCTAACACTTTTCATGTTAGATGACACTGAGAACTGTGCTGGTGTCTTCTTGATAAATTTGCCTCTTTTTTTTTCCCAGGAATCTTTGATCTTCAAGGATATGTCAGTAGATTTCTCTTGGGAGGAATTGGAATGCCTGGACCCAGGTCAGCGGAAATTGTACTCAGATGTGATGATGGAAAATTACAGCAACCTGGTCTCCCTGGGTGAGGCTGACTTCCTTCACATTGCATGCCCCACCGACATGATTTTATTTATATAACACCTTTCGCAAACTTGACTTTGTATGGTAGACTTTCAGGTTCATAATCACAAGGGAGAACTTGGAAGTTATCTCCTGTAGAAAATAATGGCTTCAAGAACTATGGACCTTAGGAACCCATTGTAAAAATTATGAATTGTTTGAACAGTTAAGGCCATCAGAAAACAGTACTTTGCAAAGTGATCTTCTATAATATTTCAATTTACCTGCAGTGTTCTTACTTGAGAACAGTGTATATTGGAAGTGAGGAATGTTTAAAATAATAATATTTTGTACACAGGTCTTGTTTTTTTCTAAGCCAGGTCTGGTCCCATTTTTGGAACAAATGCAGGAGAGCTGGAATGTTTCCAGGAAAAAGTCAATATCCACCCCCCAAGGTAAGTGAAAATGCAGAGTCAGATGTGACAAGTGAGTAACAAAAAGATCTCAGAGGAAGCCAAACTTTCAAGTGTGGTTTGGGAAGCTGTGCTTCAGTGGAAAGGATGTTGAAAATCCTAGGCAATTTCTGTTGCAGTCACAAAGGGCCAGTTCATCTCCAACAGTATCCTATGCTCTTACATGCTTTCAGAATTCTGCCATGACTCCAGTGACCTCTATTATTGTACGAAGAGTGTCAGCCAAATTTCTCTGTATATAGAAATAAATACATACAATCTTTAAAAAAAAGTGTGCAATGTATACAATTAAGTTGTTTTGGGACTCTGAGGGCCACCATGATCTGGCTCCTCTTGCATTGCTTTGTGGACTTGGAAAATCTGTGCATGTTTCTGATAGACCATGCATTAAGGCTTTTTCTCTGTTTTTAAGTTGTGCTTTTGCGCCAAGAATGGAGTTCGTGAAGGACATGGTTGAGATCCTGGAGTTTATGACAGAAATCCCAGAAATCGTGGGGGCATGTGTCATGTTTTCTAACTTATACATTTTAAGCTTTGGGGGTTGCAAATGACTCCCTACAAGTTTAGACTCAGTGGTTTTCTTGTATGACAATGCACCTCCCAAACATGAGACGATCTACTTTTCTCTTTGACTTCAAAATGTGCTTGTGCTTGTGCACCTGCACCATAGTTTCTTGATCCATTGATTTCCTGATGGGCATTTAAGTTTCTTCCAGCATTTGGCCATTGTAAATTGTGCTGCTATGAACATTGGGGTGCATGGGTTCTTTTGAATAGTTATGTCAGGGTTCTTTGGGTAGAAGGAGTGTCTCACCTTTGGGATAGCACAGATGGATCTGTAGAGCATTATGGTAATGAAATAAGCCAGGTGGTGAAAGACAAATATCATATGACCTCACCTTTAAGAGGAAACTAATAAACAAAATGAACAAGCAAGCAAGATATAACCAGAAACGTGGAAATAAAGAACAAACTGACAGTAAGCAGAGGGGAGGTGGGAGGGAATATGGGAGAACAAGTGCAAGGATTTTCAGGAACATGTATAAAGGACCCAGGGAAGAAAAAAAAAAACTAAATGGGGGCTAGGATCAATGTGGGGAAGTAGGGTTGTCTGTGTTGGGGAGAGATGGGGGGAAATGGAGACAACTGTACTTGAACAAAAATAAAGAATGTGGAAAGGACATTTCATTTTACTTTTCCTGGGCCATCAAGGGAGAAGTATAGAGCATGCAGAGGGCAGATCCAGCCATTTTGAAGATTTGGGAGAGCCTACACCATGAGGCAAGAGGGGGCATTTTTATTGAAAAGCCACTGGATATGGCTTGGGTGAATTCTCAATTGGTGTGGGGCAAGGTCTCAGGGAATCACAAGGACTGAGGAAATCACCATAGCATTAGCCAGGTAAGTGGGGACTCTGATACAGCACTTTCTAGCTCTATTGTGAGGAGGGCTCAGCAGGAAAGAATGTCCTCAGGTGACTTCTGTGTGGGAAAAGGCTTCGCCTCCAGCCTTATCCCTGAAGCCAGGCAGTGGACTCACTCCCTGAATGTTCCTAGCACCTTTCAATCTGTTGTCCCAAGGCTGAAGGTCAGGAGTTATGAGTCCTGGTAAGTCTGTGTCAGGCCCTTTAAGAGAAAGACCTGGACATCAGCATCTCTCAGTCTCAGTCAGTCATTATCCTTACAGCTTTTCCAGTGATTCCTTATATATGATAAAGTCTCCAAACTTTGTTACTTGACTTTTTACGTTTTTTTTTTCTTCCATATTATTAAAGTAAATGATAGTTTTAAGATCAGTACTTAAGACATTGTTGGACTCAACTCACATAAAAATAAGCCATATGGCAATTGTCATTATTTTTTAAATTAAATAATTAACTAATCAATTAATTAGTTAATTAATTCATTTCTGTGTTTTTTTTTTTCTTACACTTCATGAAGTATCTTGTTTCTTTCTGTGCTTGTTTAATGGTCAATGGCTATTTGGTCTTTTGAGTTACAGAAATAGTTTTCATTTTATATGTGTCCATGACTGAATTCCCAGCTGGGGCACCTGCCTGGGTTGTGAGCTAGGTCCCCAGCAGTGGGTGCATGTGAGGCCACCTCACCTTGATTTTTCTCAACCACTTTCCCCTCTGTCTAAAAATAAATAAAAATAAAGTCTTAAAAAAACTATCCTAAGTTGAATGCAATTTTTTAAAAGATTTGATTCACACCTCCTGTTTCTCTGTCACAGCTTGTGACAGAGAATGCCTGTGCCTGCATTCTATCTGCCATACCATGGCCTGAAGAGGTACACACCATCTCTTCCAGCAAGGAGCAGTGTCCTGCAGAGGAGGGCGGTTCAGGAAAACCTATCCTTGTGCTCTGAGAGCACTCCACCACTGCGACCAAGGAATCTACACAGGTGGCTGGCTCTTACCTGTACAGTGTCAATGGTTGCACAGCACCACCTAAGGAGAAAGCCCTTGGAAAACTAACATTCAGATTGCTCTTGCTGCTGAGTCCTATGAAAGAGTAGATCAATGTTCTGCTTTTGCTGCAAAGCACTTCCTAGATGTAGCACCTGGTGTCATAGATAAAGATTACGTAGAAAATATTGGTGCTGTACTGTTGAATGTTGGTAAGGGAACTTTGAAAATAAAAAGGGTGACCCCATTGCACAGCACATTTGTGAATGGGTTTCTTATACAGAAATAGGGGATGTTCAAGGTTTGGATGGCATTGAGAAGGGTTGTGGAGATTTTGGTTCCACTGGAAACAATTGAAATGTGTGCTGAGAACAAAGAATGTCGAGCTTACTTTTTTCTTAAAAATAAGTTTTTCTGTAGTGTTTGAGTGCTTAATCAAGCTTTAGCCTCCAAGAATACTTAGTTCTCTTATAACCAAGACAGGGTACATTTTATTTTCCATTTTTCTGCATTTGATTGTTGTATAGTTCTGCATGGTAGCTTAACACACATTACTTTATCGATCAAATGTGTATCAGTTACTGATTCCACACAGAATTCTATTATTTAATTTAGTGAATGCTGGCCTTTGAACAGCTGAATTTTCAGTTTAGTTTATAAATTAGAAGCAAAGCCTTTTATACAATGGGTTTGAATCTTTTCACAGATTCTTACATATACTGAACTAAAAAAAATAATAAGTTAAAGTAAAAAAAGAAAAGATTTATAGCTCTCTCTTTCAGATATTATTTATTTTACATTTATTTAACCAACCATATAAATAAGAATCTACTTTCTTAATTATCTCTAACAGTACAGTTAAGTCGTACTAAGTATCCTTGTTCAATTGTGCATGTAAATGATGGAAACTTCCATCTCACAGAAATATCACAATATCCATTAAACAACCTCTTTCACCTTCTCTTTAAAACCAAGGCTCAGGTAAGTACATTATCTTTTATCTGAGCTGGACTCCATTAGAACTCCCCTAAGTGGAATGCTGTAGCCTGTGTCTTTGTGACTTCTGTGCTTCACTCAGAACATGTTCTAGTTTGACTTTGTGGTTCTGGTAAGAAAGTATTTTCTCTTTTCCAGCAGAGCAGTATTCCATTTTATATATGTACTACATTTTCATATCCATTTAAAAGATTTTAATTCATTCATCTTTGCAGAGAGGGGAAGGGAAGAAGATAGAAAGGGAAACACCAATGTGTTTTTGCAATGCATGTGCCCACTACAGGGGACCTGGCTCAAAACCCACACATGAGCCCTGACTTGCAATAGAACCAGGAACTCTTTTGTTCACAGGCTGACACTCCAGCCACTGAGCCACAGCAATTGACGCTGTATATACTACATTTTCAATATATTTATTCACAGACCTGGGGTTTGTTTCCACCTACCAGGCTTTTCTGAATAATGCTACAATTGACACAGGTATGCAAATGTCTCTTGCAAATCCTCAATTGAATAATTTTGAGGGGCATATAACCTTGTGAACTTTTTGTATCTAGAAGACACTCTAACCAACTGAGCATGGGTTCAGCCAGATCATATCCTCTTATTCCATGAAGTTCGGTGTGTTTCATGCCTTGATATATTATCTCTTTAATGTGAAATATTTTGTTGCATACATTTCAGTTTACTGAAATCTATTCAGCTGTTGGCAGATATCTTCTCTGTTTTGATTTTTTAGAATTTATGAATGAAGCTTCTAAAAACAGCCCCTTGTTGGCTTTTGTATAGATAAAAATTTTAGGTCTTTGGTTAAATACTATGGAGCACAGTTTGTGGTTTATATAATAACAGTAGGTTTAGTTGTGTGAGGACTTCCAAACTCCTTACAAGTGGCTGTAATATTTTGTATTTTCACCCACAAAGAATGAGCGGTCCATTTCCTCCACATGCACAGCAGAATGTGCTCTTGCCAGTGTTCTGGATTCTGATCTTTCTCATAGGGGTTCCATGTTGCTTGAATGTGCACTTTTTTAAGATTTTATTTATTTATTTTCAGAGAGGGGAGGGAGGGGAGAGAGAGAGAGACAGACAGACAGACAGACAGACATCAATGAGCAATTGCTGGGGGTCACGGCCTGCAACCCAGGCATATACCCTGACTGGGAATAGAACCTGTGACAGTTTGGTTCACAGCCTGCACTCAATCTACTAAGCTACACCAGCCAGGGCAAATGTGCACTTTCTTTAATTTTCAATCTTTTAATGTCCATTTTATAAAAGACATAAGACATCGAGGGTCTTTTAGAAACCAACTTTTTCTGTATGTATCTTTAAAATATTTTATTTATCTTATTTTAGAGAGGTTTAAGGGGGAAATGGAAAGAACCATCGATGCATAAGAAACATATTGATCAGTTTCCTCTCACACACCACCAAATGGAGAGATGACACACAACCAATGCATGAGCCCTTACCAAGGGTCAAACTGCTCACCTTTTCATTCAAAGGCAAGTTCTCAGTCCACTGAGCCACACCAGTCAGGAGTTATACATTTTCTTATCAGTTCATGGGTTCCCTTTTTTCCTCATGATGATTGCTTTTCTGATTTTTTTTTCTTTTTTAGCTTACTGTTTGATTTGAGATATGCAGTTTAAATGTTAATACCATGTGTTGAGAGACAAAGCTGGTTAATGATTTACCTTGAAAAGTATGCACTGGCCCTAGCAACTGTGACTCAGTACATTGAGTACCAGCCTGTGAACCAAAGGGTCACCTGTTCGATTCCCAGTCAAGGACACTCTTGGGTTTCTCACCAGGATTCCAAAGTAGTGTGCAGAATACTCAGCCACATACTGATATTTTGCTCACATCCTTTCTCTATCCTTTCCCCTCATTAAACATAAATAAATACAATCTTTAAAAAAGTTTATACTGTGTAAATTGAAATTTTCTGAATTGATCAATAACATGGAAGTTATATTTGCAAGTTGTTTTTCTTTTTCATTTCTTCAGGAAGCACATCATTCGTCATGATTGAAGCAAATGTTTTGAGATATAATTTTTTATCATTAAACAACTTCTGTTTAGAACGTTTGTAGACATGTAATATGAAAACTGAAGACATTTATTGAAGGAGATACAAGAATCACTTTTCATAGGACAATGATACCTCACTCCCTTTCAAAGATAGCTCCTTGGGTCCTCACGCAGTTTTCCCAGTTTTCATCATCTACCCCATCCTATTTTCCTGAATGTCATCAACTGTGTGAAATCTCTTCCCTTTCAAAAGTAATTTTAGTTTTGAGGTAACTAGAAGCTGCATGGCCCAAATAATGTGCTATAAGGAAGCTGAGTGACCTGGGTTATTGGATCCTTCACCAAGACACTCTACATAAGAAAAGGTGCCAAATGGTGCCCTCTTGTGTTGAAGCTGCTATTCACCAGTTGCCCATTGTGAAAGCCTTCTGAATCATCTAAATAGAATCCATGGAGAAATGGTGAAACTTATCAGAATATCTGATGCATATTCTTTGTTTTACTCCCCCAGTCATTTTCAATGTGAAAGCCGCACAATACACATGCAGAATCACCAGGGTCTACTGCCCCCACTGGTAGTACAGTGAAGTCATCATTGTTCACATATGCACATTCCAATCCACTCTCCTTGGCTGCCAGAATACATTGATGAGGTGCACACCATCCTTGTTATGTTCTATTAACAATCGTTAGATTTTCTTGGAATACCTCTATTGTCACTAAATTAAAACCATTTTTCATTCTGTCCCTCATCTTCACTAGTGTAAATAATGCTACAGTGGATATAAATGGGTATATATCATTAGAAATGTGTGTACTACTATTGTTTGGATAATTCCCACAAATGGTATTGTGTGTCCTGTTGTACTTATTTCTAAATATTTGAGGAACATCCATCTTGTTTTCTCCAGTGGCTGCACCAACTTATTTATAATCTCACCAACAGTACAGGAGGGTTCTCCTTTCTCCACATCATTGCCAGTAGTCATTGTTTCTTGATTTATTGATAATAGCCATGGTGAGATGTGTGTTGTGCTATTTCACTGTAGTCTCAATTTGCATTTTTGTGATGATGAGAATGGTACTGAACATCTTTTCATCTGCCTATTGGCCATCCTTATGTCCTCTGTACAGAAATATCTCTTCAGGTCTTCTTCCCATTTTTCTTTGTATTGTACCTTTTTTAAAATTTTTAATTTAATTTATTTATTTTTAGAAAGGAGAATGAAGGGAGAACGAGCAATAGATAAACCTCAATGAGTGATTGTCTCTTGCAGAACTCAAACTGGGAAATTGGCCCTCACCCCTGACATGTACCTAGACTGACTGTGGAACTGGCAATCCTTTGGTTTGGAGGCCAGAATCCAATCCTTTGAACACACAAGCCAGTGCTCCCCAATTTTCCATAAAATTGTTTTGTTGTTGTTGTGTAAGTTCCTTGTATACTTTGAATATTTAACATTATTTGTGGATACCTTCCCCTTTTCGGTAATTTGTTTTGTTGGTTTTCTTGATGCTTTGTTTTGCCATGCAGAAACTTGTTTCTTTGTAGTCTTATTTGTTTTTTTTTTTGTCTCTTCTTTGTTCTGCCTACCATATTATACCTAAAATATGTGTAGTAAGAGTCATGACAGAGTTTGTCATCTGTCCTTTCTTCTAGTTCACAGTATCAGGTCTTATATTTTAGGTTTTAATCCACTTTGAATTTATTTTGTACATGTCATAAGAAAGTGGTCTACTTACAATGTTTTGTGTGTATTAGTTCAGTTTCTATAAGACCATTTATGAAAGAATCTGTCTCATTTTGTTATGTATTCCTGATTTTTTTTCTTATAGATTAATGTCATATAGGTGACCATTTTAAAAATAGGGTTACTTGTTTTCTCATGATGTTTTATAAAAGTATTTCATATAACCTGGATACTAACTATTTATCAAATACTTTTGAAAATGCCCATCCTTCTACAGAATGTGATTTTAACCTACTGGTTGTTTGCTTTATATGCAGGAGTTGTATGTTTGGTGTAATGCCATTTAATTGTTGCTATGTGTTTAGATTTCCTTTGGGTGTTATCACAAAAAAATAACCAAATGTCATATAATCTCTTCTCTTACTGAGTTAAGACCTAATAGAATTAGTACTGGCCTGAATAGCTCAGTTTGTTGAGTGTCATTGTTGAAAGCCAAGGTCACACTTTTACTTCTGGAAATAGGAACATACCTGGGTTGTGGGCCTGGCATCTGGTTGGGGACATAAATAGGCAACCAGTAAATATTTGTCTATTTTAATGAAGTTTTAAATTTGAATATTGTGATTTTACCTTCTCATTTTCTGTTAGACTTATTTTTTATATTTTCTCTCTTTTCATTTTTATTTTGGTCACTTACAGATTTGCTAATATTAAAGAGTTGCTATATATTCCTATGTCTCTATTTTCAGATGTTTTTTTTTCAATTTTTCATTAAGTAATTAATATATTTTTAATATAAGGAATGTAAGTTTTTATAGATAGTTTTTAGTTTCTGCACATGAGGTTGGAATTCTTTTTCCTGTCTTGATATATTTGTTGAGGTTCAGAATGATAAACAATTAGGCTTTATGATATTAATTTCTCCAGGTTAAAAACAAAGGAATCACACTCACCCCTAGTTCAAACTATAATTTCTGTAAACACAAGTATTGTCTGTTTGTTTTTGTTTCTGTGTGAGTTTAAAGTTTAATATACTGTATGTTTCTTTTTCAAAGACCAGGGTATAATTTTATGCTTCATATTAGTCTTCATTTCACTGGTTTCTCTGGTGTTTCAACTATTGCACTACTTTTTAGTGTGCACTATGATGTTAATCATATGCTTTTATGGTGGGAACAGCGTGTATACTGCAAAACAAAAAACAAATATTTTGAAGAGGCTTGAAAACAGTGAGATCACTGAAAACACTGGACCCTCTATGTGTCTAAAAACCAACGGGGGATGGGGACTTTTTGTATCCTATTTCCATTGTGTGCCACACAATGTGAGGACACTGCTTACCAAGTGCAATGCACTGCTGTACCTATTTTATGTGCCTTTTCTCATTGTACCATACCTGGTCTTGCTGAAAATATTTCAAGTTTTTTGAAGTACTCAATAAAGTAATTTCCTAAACAATTTCTTGTAACTTAAATGTTCATTGACCTGCATTTCACAATTGTGAACCTAGATTTTGTGTCTTTCAGCTGTGTCACCTGGAGAAAGCCAGGACTTCTTGCAAAGGTCAGGAATAGAAGATTTATTCTTTGAAAAAACACTGGTAAGATATGAGAGGTGTGCCTTTGATACTGATAAGAAAGTGTGTGAGAAGAAAGGATGTTTAAATTGAGAGAACTAACTTTGAAAAATGATTCATGAAAAATCATTGTTATCTAAATATCTTTTAAAAAATACAAATTTTGGAAAATGTCCACCTCAAATCATTTCTATTTGCAGATGAATGAATTTTCAAAAAGGAAGACTAAAAACAATATTTTATATGTATGCATTTTTCTAAAGCACAGGTGGCCAACACAATGCTGGAAGGCTGAAGGTGGCCCTCTGCTTTCTTTAATTCAGCACCGGACTTGTTTCTACCAGGCAGTAAAACCAAATTCCTTGACCACAGTTAAGGGATAGTTACATTTGCACACTCCTAAAAATACTTACATCCCACTAAAGGCCACTGTGAGACTGATATGGCCCCAGATGTAGATGTGTTTTACACCTCTGTTCTAAAGACTGCCTAGAAAGTCTAGGCAATTTTATAATGTGTGTTCTGGGTAATGATTTGAATTGTTTAAAATGAAGAGTGAGAATAAATTTTCAGTGAACAGTGTATATAATATAGTCATTTGGAATGCACATATAAAGCTCAAATGTGATAAATTTCACCACCACTTTCCTAAGAAATATTATAATTTTGGATGTAATAACATTTTCTTTTATTCCACTGTATAATATTTTTAGTAACTTGGGAGGGATTTTTAATACAACCAATGTGGTTTAGTAGGTATCACAGAATGTTTATTAGAAAATTAGTGAATGTGGTTAATGAAATTATGGATGTCAATAAAGGCCTTTCTGTGTTTAATGATTCCCAGGGTATGTGTGGTGAGGACAGAAGATATCAATACAATAAGCATTGGAAGAATTTTACCCACACATCAAATCCTAATCTCCATCTAAAGAGTCAGCTTCCAAACAAGCAGTATAAAGGGGCAAACATCTTTGACCAAATGCCAAACCACAATATACCTCAGGTATTTCCTATTGTGGAAAACACAAACAGGAGAAATAAACATATCAAGTGTTTAAAGCATTCTTCAAATAGTACTGAAGACACGGATATTGCTGTCATGGAGAAACCTTGCAAATATTTACCATGCAGGAAAGTCTTCAATGAAATACCTTACCTAAATACAGTTAACAAAATATGTACCAGAAAAGAACATAAATCTGAAGATCCTGGTAAAACAGGACATTAGGTTTCAGATGTAAATCTACATAAAAACAATTATCCTGGACTAAAGGCTGATATGTGTAAAGAATGTGGCAAAGCCTTTTGGATTACCTCAAACCTTACTAATCATCACAGCATTCACACTGGACCCAACCCTGGTAAATGTACAGAATGTGCTAATGCTTTTAGTCAGTCCTCAAACTTTAATGAATATCAGCATATTCATATACGAGAGAATTTTTCAAATGTAGTAAAGGTGGTGGTGTCTGTACCAAGTTGTATAATCTTGCTCATCATGACAGATTTCATACTGGTGAAAAGCCTTATATAGTGTAGAGGATGTGGGAAAGCCTTTAGGTGTTCCTCACAACTGAATCAACATCAGAGAGTTCATACTGGTGAGAAACCATATATATGTACACAATATGGCAAAACATTTACACAGTTTTCACACCTTACTTACCACCAGAGAATTCATACTGGAGAGAAGCCTTATGAATGTACACAAAGTGGCAAAGCCTTTAGTGACCAATCAACACTTACACAACATCAGAGAATTCACACTGGAGTGAAGCCTCATGAATGTACTCAATGTGGCAAAGTGTTTAGCAGGACTTCAAACCTTACTCAACATCAGAGAATTCATACTGGAGGGAAGCCTAATGAATGTGCTCAATGTGGCAAAGCCTTTAATGACACATCAGCACTTACAAAATATCAGAGAATTCACACTGGAGTGAAGCCTTATGAATGTACTCAATGTAGCAAAGCCTTTAGCAGGACTTCAACCCTTACTCACATCAGAGAATTCACAATGGAGTGAAGCCTTATGAATGTACACATTGTGCAAAGCTTTTAGTGACCCATCAACATTTACACAACATCAGAGAATTCACACTGGAGTGAAGCCTTATGAATGTACACATTGTGGCAAAGCCTTTAGTGACCTATCAACACACAACATCAGAGAATTCACACTGGAATGAAGCCTTATGAGTGAACTCAATGTGGCAAAGTGTTTAGCAGGACTTCAAACCTTACTCAACATCAGAGAATTGATACTGGAGAGAAGCCTTATGAATGTACTCAGTGTGGCAAAATGTTTAGGCAGAAGACACACCTGACTCAACATGTGAAAATTCATACTGGAGAGAAGCCGTATGAATGCACACAATCTGACAAAACCTTTAGGAACTCGTCAAGACTTACTCATGTTTGAAAATTCATACTGGAGGGATGGCTTGAGAATGTCCACAATGTGACAAATCTTTATGCGCTTGTCTACACTTAATATCAGAAAATTCATAATGGAGAGAAGCCTTACATATGTGCACAATGTGACAAAACCTTCATCCAGAAATCAATCCATAATCAAAATCACAAAATTCATACTGGAGAAAAGCATATGAGTGTCAGAAGCGTACCAAAGCATTTTTTCTGTACTTAATCCTTACTCTACATCAGAGAGCTCATA